>NC_066509.1:42169636-42194636 GCF_024679095.1 Eriocheir sinensis
CTTAAATGACACTCATAGAAGTAGGTCTGGGTGCGAGAGGTTTAGGGGTCTTAGTGAGCTCTGATCTCCGTCCAAAGGGCACAATGCATTCAAGCTAGAAATCGAGCTAATAGGGTACTGGGATTTATTTCAAGGAGCGTAAGCAACAGAAGCCCAAGTCTTCCTCAAACTATATTTAGCATTAGTTAGACCTCATCTTGACTATGCGGTTCAGTTCTAGTCACCCTACTATAGAATGGATATCAAAATGTTAGAATCGGTGCAGGAGGATGACTAAGATGATTCAGGGGTTGAGAAACTTGCCATACGAGGAAGACTCAAACAGTTAAACTTGCATTCTCTAGAAAGGCGAAGGTGCGTGGAGACATGATCGAGGTTTATAAATGGATGAAGGGCTTTAATAAGGGAGACATTCATAAGGTTTTGTTGGTAAGAGAACCGGGTAGGACACGAAGTAATGGGTTTAAACTGGATAAATTCAGATTCAACAGGGACATAGGCAAAAATTGGTTTACTAACAGGGTGGTGGATGAGTGGAATAGGCTTAGCAGTCATGTGGTGAGTGCCAATACAATTGTCACATTCAAAAATAGACTAGATAAATTCATGGACAGCGATATTAGGTGGGGTTAGATACACGGGAGCTTAGGGTCAAAGGAGCTGCCTCGTACAGGCCTACCGGCCTCTTGCGAACTCCTGCGTTCTTATGTTCTTATGTTCTTATGTTCCTCCGTCATTCCTTTCGTCTCCTATTCCTCCTCTTCCTTCCTCGCTTTCTTCTCTTCTTCCTCCTTTCTCCCTCCTCCTACTTCCCTCCTCTCCGTCTCTCCCTTTCCCTCCTCATTACCAGTCTTTTCCTTTCCTCTTCCCTATCCCTCCCTCCTCCATCATCATCATCATCATCTGCTTCATTTATCTTGCTTCAATTCTGTTCGATTATTGCTTCATTTGTCTAATTCCCCCAATAAATCTAACTCGAATAAGAACATAAGAACATAAGAATGTAGGAGTCTGCAAGAGGCCGGTAGGCCTGTACGAGGCAGCTCCTTTGAACCTAAGCTTCCGTGTATCTAACCCCACCTAATATCGCTGTCCATGAATTTATCTAATTTATTTTTGAATGTGACAATTGTATTGGCACTCACCACGTGACTGCTCAGCCTGTTCCACTCATCCACCACTCTGTTAGTAAACCAATTTTGCCTATGTCCCTGTTGAATCTGAATTTATCCAGTTTAAACCCATTACTTCGTGTCCTACCCGGTTGAGTCGTCAGAGTAACGGCCTCGTGTTCAGGAGGACGCAGTTCAATCCGCATCCACCCAAGCTGGGATTTTTCAGCCGCCGCCGAGTGGCAAACTACCCACATGCTGTCCAGAAGACCACCTGTCAACCCGGACTCTTTCTAGGATCAAAGATGAGTTTAGGGCAGCATGAGCCAATGCAAGATGGCGCCACTATAAACACTCGCCTGCGCCAGAATCTCTCTCTCTCTCTCTCTCTCTCTCTCTCTCTCTCTCTCTTTCTCATCTCTCTCTCTCTACTCTCTCTCTCTCTTTCTCCTCTCTCTCTTTCTCCTCTCTCTACCCGCCCTCTCTCTCTCTCTCTCTCTCTCCTCTCTCTCTCTCTCTCTCTCTCTCTCTCTCTCTCTCTCTCTCTCTCTCTCTCTCTCTCTCTCTCTCTCAATGAGATAAAATTGAAATAAAAGAAATAATGGAAGAAAAGATAAGGAAATAATAGAAAAACAGAGTAAAGAATGTTTTGAAAGGAAAATTGTGGGAGAAAGTAGAGAAAGAAAAAAAAGATAAAAAAAGAAGAATAAGTGAAGAATGGAAATATAAGATGGGAAGAAAAGGAACAATGACTATACAAAAAAATAGTGGGAGTTATAAGGATGAAAAATTAATTAAGAAAGAGAACACGAAGTAAGGGGTTTGGGAAGAAAAATAAGTAAAGAAGGATAGAAAAGAAAAAAGGAAAATTATAAGCATGAGGGAAGTTAGGGAGAACGTGTTAAAACAGAAAGAAGGGAAGGAAAAGAGAAATTGATTATTGACGTAAAGAAAAAGGAAGTAAAGCATTAAAGTAAGAAAAGAGGAACAAAGTTAAGACTATGTTAGTCTCTTAAATAAAAGTGAAAGTTAACACCGTACCACCACCACCACCACGTTCGCTACTACTACTACTACTACTACTACTACTACTACTACTTCTACTACTTCTACTTATGTTACTATTGAAAAAAAAACTATAACCAAAAAATTTAATTACAATCAGGAGAGAGAGAGAGAGAGAGAGAGAGAGAGAGAGAGAGAGAGAGAGAGAGAGAGAGAGAGAGACGGGTGGATGAACGGATTACAGATTCGAAGCTTCGGACATGGCTCTGTAGAGAGGAGGAGGGGTAGGAGGAGACAGGGGGTCGGAAGAGGAGGAGAAGAGGAGGAGAATGGAGGTGAGTAAAGTGAGAAGAGGAAGGAATAGCAACACGATGGAAGCCGGAGGAGTAGGAGAGAGAGTGGGAGGGAGGAAGGAGGAGAGTAGAGGGCTAAGTGAGGGGGATTTTGGAGGCAGCTTGGCCTTGGTGGCGAGGGTTGAATGAACCTTAAGCGGCCTTCCTGCTATCGGGCGGGGCAGGCGAGTACAGGCAGGGCCGCCGGAGCCTGGCAAAGGGTTAGAGATTTCAGGGTAAATACGAGACGCTCTTCATGCAAAGTAGCGGGTGGAGGTGGTGGAGGTGGAGGTTGTGAAGGTGGAGGTGGTGGGTGTGTTTCAGTTAGTACTTAGTGTTGTTGTAATGGTTTAATGAGGTTGAATTGGTGGTGGTGGATGTGGTAGTTGCAGAAGTAGTAGTAGTAGTAGTAGTAGTAGTAGTAGTAGTAATATAAGCAGTGGCAGCTGTATAAAAGCAAAACTATTAAAAGATCTTGCAATATTTACCATATTTACTTTTAATTCATATTTGTACAACGTTCATGTAAAACTAAATTCAGCGGCGTTCATTTATCTTTTTTTTCACCGTCCATTTGCTTTCGTTCTCTTCCCTTTATTTCCGCTTCCCGTTACATAAATTTTATTTTTTTAATTTTTTCATTACAAATCGCTTTTTCATGTTCAAGTCTACAGTTAACCAAACTATTTTCCTGATCGTTTTAATTTTTTTACATTATCACTTCTACTACTGTTCCTTCAGCCCTGTTTGATTCTTTGCTCATCTTTTTTTACTGACGTTGAGTTACTTTATATTTTTCAATCCTATATCCTAACTACCTCCTTCGCTTCGCAGTGTTTCCCACATCCTCGCTTAAGACTGTTTACTGTTAATGTTATACACCTTCTGTTATCCCTCATCTCCCTATCTCATCGCTTTGTTTACCTCCGTCCTCCCTCACCGTTCTGTTTCCTGTTCCTGCTTCGTGTTTCAGGTATCAGCACCGTCTACGCCTCTAGTCAAGCCACAAAAGATTCTACTTCTGTGCCAGTTACTCGGCGGTGAATATTTACAAGGTTTAGTGTATGCACGCCCATGGAAAGGTTGAGGGGGGCAGGGAGGGAGCGACAGGGAGAGAGCAAGAGGAGGAGGAGGGGCGGGAGGAAGAAGGCCGGGGGGAGAAAGAGTGGAAGGAGGAATGGTGGGAGGAGGAAGGGCGGGAGGAAGAAAGGGAGGGAGGGATAAAGAAAGGGAGGAAGGTAGAGGTTGGGAGAGAGAGAGAGAGAGAGAGAGAGAGAGAGAGAGAGAGAGAGAGAGAGAGAGAGAGAGAGAGAGAGAGAGAGAGAGAGAGAGAGAGAGAGAGAGAGAGAGAGAGAGAGAGAGAGAGAGAGAGAGAGAGAGAGAGAGAGAGAGAGCTTCCCTGAGGGTGACACTCCTGCGTCGCGTGCGGCACCTGCTCGACGCAGACGGGATCCTGAGGCTGTACAAATTCCAGGTGAGGCCCGTCATGGAATACTCCCCTCTCTCCTGGATGAGTAGTGCCCAATGTCACCTCTCGCTGCTGGACAGAGTGCAGAGGAGGGCAGAGCGACTCATCCGCGATGCCAGCAGCCTTCAGCAACAGCGACCACATGGACACCAGTGGCGGCAGCGGCAACATCGACAGCAGCTACATCATCAGCAGGACGCCCCCCGCTGTATGCTCGACAGCCTCGGACACCGGAGAAGGGTCGGTGCCATCACAGTCCTACACAAGGCCCAAGTCCAACATACACCTCACCTGGCGGCACTACGGGTCCCTTGGAGGAGAAGCCACCACACCACGAGAGCGGCGGTGACTAACGACCTCCTCCTTGAAAGCCCGAGAAGTCACACAGCCAGGTGCTTGAGGGCCTTCACGAGTGCCACGGCCCACCTGTGGAACGCCTTCATGAGTGAAGTGGGCGTTAGGGCAATGAACATCCAGCAGGTGAAGGTGGCGGCTCTTGCCTGGTGTCGCACTTACCCGCCCTAGTCACATCCGCCACCTGAGCACAACACAACACTAGTGACATTGTGTGACAATGCTTAAGATAGGCGACCTCAAGATAGAGGTCGTCTTTAGCATGGAGACAATTTCCCCGCCCCCTAGTCATATGTATACCATTGTATCTTGATGTTTAAATAAAGAGAGTTGAACTAAAGCATCCCATTTGTTTGGAATTGACACACACACACACACACACACACACACACACACACACACACACTGATGCAATCATTGGAAAATAGCCAAGTTCTCTCTCTCTCTCTCTCTCTCTCTCTCTCTCTCTCTCTCTCTCTCTCTCACCCACCTGATCCCCTCCTCCATGATACCTGTAATAAGTGGCCTTGTGATCCTTCCTTATTGAATTTCTGAATAAGAGGGGGAGGAAGAGGAGGAGGGGGAGGAGGAGGAGGAGGAGGAGGAGGAGGAGGAGGATAAAGGGATGTGGAGGAGGTGAGAGGGGAATTTGATAGGGAAATGGCACACATGAATATATTGCACACACACACATACATGTTCACATACGTACATACTTACATACATATATTCATACATTCACATACACAGACAGTTGCAAATCGACACATACATAAGTCAATACATAGTTAAGTCTCCCAGTCTTGCAGCGATCTATTCATTATCAGCATACATACAAACATACATACATACAAATATACATACATACAAACATACATACCATACACACATTATTTCCTCTCTAAACCAGTCTTACCTGAACCAGTATGTGACTTACACACACACTCACACACACACACACACACACACACACACACACACACACACACACACACACACACACACACACACACACACACAGACACACACACGCATTTTTTATTCCTTTTCATCTTTTTTTCTCTATAGACTCTATCAACTATGCTCTCTCTCTCTCTCTCTCTCTCTCTCTCTCTCTCTCTCTCTCTCTCTCTCTCTCTCTCTCTCTCTCTCTCTCTCTCTCAATCTCTCTCTCTCTCTCTCTCTCTCTCTCTCTCTCTCTCTCTCTCTCTCTCTCTCTCTCTCTCTCTCTCTCTCTCTCTCTCTCTCTCTCTCTCTCTCTCTCTCTCTCTCTCTCTCTCTCTCTCTCTCTCTCTCTCTCTCTCTCTCTCTCTCTCTCTCTCTCTCTCCGGTCATGTCTGCAGCATTTTTCCTTCTTTTTTCTTCTCTTACCATGAAGTATACCCCGCGCATGTTATGGTCGTCTTGGCATTTTCCTTTTTCTCTTTCTCTTTTTCTATCAATCTGTTCATGTATATATCTATCTATCTTTCTTTACCTGTCTATCTACCTATCGCTCTCTCCCTTCTTCACCCTTTCAATATAACATTTCCTTTTTTCCATTGTTACGTTTTCTCTCTTGCAGACTTCCTTCCCTTTTTCCTTCTCTCCTTTATTTCTCTGCCTAGTTCTCCTTTCTACTATATCTATCTATCTGACTGTCTGTCTGTCTGTACGCTCTAGGACACATACACCATAAAATTGCAAATACATTTTTATGACTCGAAGAAATAGTATTGGCAGTAGTTATTGTTATTGTTGTGTTTAATTTCTTTGTTGTTGTTGTAAAAGTGTCCATTCTTCTTCACGACACTCTCATCTTCACCTTACATATATCTTGACACGTAAAGTAAAATAAAGTGGCAATACGTAATAGTAGTAGTAGTGGTTGTAGTAGTAGTAGTAGGAGGAGGAGGAGGTGGAGGAGGAGGAGGAGGAGGTGGAGATGAAGGAGGAGGAAGAAGAGGAGGAGGGGAAGAAGGAGGATGAATAGGAAGAAGAAGGGAAGAGAAAGAGAGCAGTAGGAGGAGTGTGTATACGTCTCCACAAACCTCTTGTCTTCTTCCCTGAAAGTCAGAAAGTCAAGTACGGCAACACGCCGTCGCTCACGTCACTCTTCAAAGGCTCGAGGTTGCCTGAGTGTGCCTCGGTCCATTGCACCTTGTTCTGCGTTTTGTTGCTTTTTCTACGTCAGTGTTGTTTTGCGGGGAAAGTTTTATTTAAGAATGGTCTAAAGTTTTTTGTTGTTGCTACTGATCTTTATCTTTTTCGTTTTTTGTGTTTTCTTTTTTTTTCATCGTCGACAAGTGCTTGAGTTTCTTGGCAACTTGAATATTTGATCCGCTAAGTTTAGATGAGTTTTTAAGTTCTCATTATTATTTTATTAGTTATTACTATTGTTATTATTATTATTATCATTACTATTATTATTATTATTATTATTATTATTATTATTATTATTATTATTATTATTATTATTATTATTATTATTATTATTATTATTATTATTATTATTATTATTATTATTATTATTATTATTATTATTATTATTATTATTATTATTATTATCATTAATATTATTATTATTATTATTATTATTATTATTATTATTATTATTATTATTATTATTATTATTATTATTATTATTATTATTATTATTATTATTATTGTCAGTAGTAATAGTATTTGTATTATTAGTATATTCATCATCATTGTTACCATCATGATGAGCCCTATCGCTAACAAAACGGAAATTCACTCTAATTCTGTTCACGTTGATCCTCCCTGGTGCAGGTGAGGGAGGCATCATGGGAGGGTCGGGCTCGGGGTTCTGTTCTCGTTTTCTTATTTACTCTCCAGTTACTTCTTCCCTCTGTCCCACACTGATGGAGCTTTAATTTCATACTTGTCTTCTGGTGTGTGTTTTTTTCGTTTTTTTTTCGTGTTGTCTTTCTTTCATTGATTATTCTTTTTAATTTTAGTTTTCTTTTCCTAAATTTTCTTCGAATTTTTTTTTCTAACTAAGCTGTTCAGTTTCATTTCCTCCGCTCCTCTATTGTGTATTATGTCCTTTTTTTCTAATCTTCTAAGTTTTCCTCAGCTTTTCTCACCTTTCCTAACCCTTGCTAATCAACTCGTACCTTTGCTCACCTTTCCTTACCCTTTGCTTACCTCCCCTTACGTTCTTCACCATTTCCTCACCTCTGCAAATTTCGTACCTGTCCTTACTATTTCACACCTTCCCTCACCTCTGTAAACCTCCGCGTACCTCTCCTCACAATTGCTTCCCTCCCTGTACCTTTCTTTATCATCGCCTCACACGACTTTCTGATCAAGCTCATCTCTATACTGTCCAAACCCCTCATACAAGAGATAACCAGCATTTTCACTCTTTCATCCCTCACGCTGGTAAACTTTGGAACTGTCTTCCCTCATCTGTATTTCCTCCTGCCTACGACTTGAACTGTTTCAAGAGGAGGGTACCAGGACACCTCTCCTCCCGAAAATGATTTCTCTTTTTGGCCACTCTACTCTATTCAGGAGCAGTAAGTAGCGGGCTTTTTTTTCTTTTTTTTTTTTTTACGCCCCTGCACTGCCTCCTCTGTTGTAAAAAGAAAAAAATCAACACTTAAATTTACATCCCCTTTCCTTTGCTCACTACTTCACACCTTTCCTCTTCACCTGCCTCGCCTCACTGATTACCTGCTCCTCCCTCGACCCGCCGCCGCCCCGCACACCAGCTCACCTGTTTTCCCGCTGCCTTCCCCTCTGTGTCTGTCATCCTGCACGCGGCGGGATTTGTTTTGGTAACGCAGTACTTGGCTGTTGCGTCTTGTTTCCCGTGTAGTTGTGGACTTTTATATTGGTGTGAGGGGGAGGGAGGGGCGGGGGGGTTGTGTGGCGGGGATGGGATTGGGGGGTGTAGGGATGTGAGTGTCGGCGTGTGTTGGGGGAGGGGAGGGAATGGGATATGTATGTATGTAGGTATATGTGTACGTATGTGTATATGGATAAATGATTAAACGTGTGTGATGTGCGTGTGTTTGTGTGTGTGCGTGTGTGTGTGTGCGTGTGTGTGTGTGTGTGTGTGTGTGTGTGTGTGTGTGTAATTCACCTCTTGGTCTGCTGCGGGTCTCTCTCGAGACAGCCAGCCGTTCCCCTACGGAAAAGCACAGAGCTCATAGTACCGATCTTTGGGTAGGTGTGTGTGTGTGTGTGTGTGTGTGTGTGTGTGTGTGTGTGTGTGTGAATAAATTCAAGAAAAGAAAGAAAATGTTCAAGCAAACATGATAAAAACGAATGATTAATAAAGTAGTGAAGTAAGAAAACGCAGGAATGTGTGCTAGTTTCAATAATGAACTTCAGATTTCAGAATGTAGAACCAATACCCAATAAATGTGTGTGTGTGTGTGTGTGTGTGTGTGTGTGTGTGTGTGTGTGTGTGTGTGTGTGTGTGTGTGTGTGTGTGTTAGGCCTTCACTCAGCTCATTTTTTATTCTATTGTATTTCCTCGCGTGTGCTTTAGCTTTCACACAGTTGTTGTTTTTATCATCCTTTTCTTTTGTTGTATTTTTTGAGGCAATACAGTTCACTTTCTTTTTTCTTTTACGAGAATAGAGAATTTTCGCAGGGATTATCTTTTGTTTATCTGTCTTTCCCTTTTTTTATGCTTAAGTTCGTTTATGATCATTTTTTGTTTGTTTTACATTTTTTTTCTCTTCTCTATCCTCATATATAGGATTTTAGCTCTGGTGTTTTTTTGTTTTTTCTCTTTCAACTTCTGGTACGTTTTGATTATTTATATGTTTTTTTCTTTTCTTTCAACTTCTCGTACGTTTTGATTATTTATATGTTTTTTTCTTCTTTTCTTTCAACTTCTGGTACGTTTTGAGTATTTACATGTTTTTTTTTCTTTGCTCCACCTCCTCCTTGCCTTCTGTTCGCCTCTTTGATGTTTTTTTCTTATCTTTGTGCCGCAGCGTCTTGCTTTTTTTCACTTTTCATCGTCTTTACATCAACATGCCTTTCCCATCTCTCACTCGATTTTTTTTCTGTGCTTATTTTCATGTTTATTTTATTTATTTTCTCCTTTTCTTTTTTTCCTGTGTGCCAGACAATTTTTTTATGTATTTATTTTTGGTTTATTTTCTATATTTCCCCGTGCCGGCGTCTTCCTCTAACTTTTCATGTGTTTCTTTTCACCTGTTCCTGTTTTTTTTTCTCTTCATAACCGTTTTATTTACACACCAACATCACTTTGCGGCAATTTCTATGCGAGTGTTTTCATTTTTCGTCTTTTTCTCTATATGTTTTACGTAACAGCATCATTCAGTTACTTTCATGTATATATGTGATTTTTTTTTCATTCTATTTTTTTTCATTTAACTTTGTTACTTTTTTTTGTATGTGATTATTTTTCAACTCTTATTTTTTTCTGTATTACATTCTGTACCCTTTTTCTGTTTTTTCTTGTCTTTTTTTTAATTATCATCATGTTCAGATTTCTGTCTTCATTTTAATTCCTTTTCTTTATTCAACTCGTATATATGTTTTCTACTCCAGTTTCGTCTTTTCTTTATCTCTTATATCGACGCAGTGTTCGTAGTATTTCCTTTCTTTTTCTTCCTCGCTGTGAGTTCCATTGTGTTTTCGGCGCCTCGCTCGGCAGCACAATAAGACAGAGAGAGGAATATGCATTATCACAACGCCGCGCCCACTTTGCTCGTACAAATACATATTCCAGCAGAGTATTGCTTTGTGAGGGTGCCGGGGCGGCGCGTGCAGCCCCTTGTCGGCACACACACACACACACACACACACACCTGTACACGTGCCTCCAGGTGTCGCCTCTACCTGGGGTGTTACCGTCACGGCCGCTGGAATATTCTCGCTGCTGTCCCGCGCCTTGATGGACGTGACACGACGTCAAGTGGCGGGCCAAGGAGAGCTTGATATATAATGTGATGGAAAGGCTGAAAAAGAGAAATTGATGAATGATACGTGAGGTGGAGAGGTAATGGTGGGAGCTGCGGCAAACCGGTGCTGCAGGGTGTACCGTTGTCATGCTGAATGTATATAAGAGGAAGGGGAGTGGTTGATAACGGCCAGTAGGATGGAAAGATAGTAGTAGAACCGGCCATACTGCAGAATATAACTAAAAGACGATGGAGTGACTGACAAAGGTTAATAATACGGCTTTATAATAGTCGATGCGCCAGCAGAACACTACTTAATACTTTTCTTACAGTGAAGGAGGCAGCCCAATGGGAAAATAAATTAAACGGTAAAATTTTGGCTTGCACAAAATGTGGATCGCCATTCTGTTGTTTTGTTTATCCTGAGATCAGTTATGCGAATGGTTGGCCCGCCCAAAACGAAAAATAAATAAAATACGAAAGGTACAAAAGAAGCAAAGGAAAACACGTTGCCATGCAGAGTTGAGCGCTCAATCCTCAAACTTTTTTTTTCTCTGTCAGCAAAGAATTTTAAAACTCCTCGCCGCGCGGACTCGTCCAGACTGGCGGGACAGCTCGGCAAGGAGTCACTGGGCGGCGCCTATCGCGGGGACGTTAGGCGGCCAGTTAGTATTGAGGCGTGAGAGCCGCGGCGCCGCTGGCCAGGGCGTTACCTGCCGGTTTTAATTCACCAGACTCATTTACCTGCTTATTCTTACCTGCCCAACCTGTCTTTTACCTACTTTTACCTATCTCATTAACCTGTATCATTACCTTCCTAACTGCCCACCGTGTCTGTTTTACCTAAACTTACCTCTCTCATTCACTTGCCTTGTATACCTACCTTTTCTTCCTGTCCAACGTGTCTCATTTCTCTAACTTATTTCTTACCTGCCCAACGTGTCTCTTATATATACCTAGCTGCCTCATTAACCTGACTTATTACCTGGCCTTTATACTGCCCAATGTGTCTCCTTTACCTTACCTTTCATTCACCTGCCTCACTTACCTGCCCTTTTTTTCGATCCTACCTGCCTTTTCTAGCTGCTGTACCTGTCCTTCCCGTCTCACTGTCTCACCCTTTTCTAACTGTCCTGCCTGTATCCTTCCCTGTCTCATTACCTGACCTTATCTAATTGCCTTACCGGTTTTTACATGTCTCATTTACCTGGCCTAATGTCTTGAATACCCGAAATAACTCAAAATTTACCTGGCTCACATATTCTCTCAGCCTGTCTTCTTTCGCCATCCTCTCTAACTGACTTGTCTTCAAATTACCTGTTAGAACCGTAAGTTAAACCTTCACAACTTATTTTCTGCTAAAAAATATGAAACTAAATGTGTTCGGTAAAAGTAGGAAGTCATTAGCAAATATATATTATAAGCAAATAAGTCATTAAGCAGAATAGGCCGGTAACATTTTTATGCTGGTAATTAGATAAATGAGTGAACTTAGCAGCACAATTATTCTTTACGGGAATGTAAAAATGTATTTGTCTCACCTAAGTTAACAAACCATTAATTAGCACATTGGTCATTAAGGAACACGTGATGTAATTAGATGAGTACCTAATGAAGCGTGGCGTTAAGTACATAATTGCGGTCGTCTTAAAACGTAAACAAATATAATTCGTTTAATGTAAGAAAATTAGTCATTGCCAAACTGCTTCTATAATGACTATACTGTTTTTCATTCCTTCCCTTTAGTGTTTATTTCTCTTTCGTACTTAAGTATAACACAACAGGTAAGGATGATCACACAGGTAGCTAATTAAATAGGTTAAATTAATTGCAACATGAAGATGAACGTTCTAATGAAATAGAACACCGAGTTTGTCCCATATAGGAAATAGATTGTAAATAAATAAGGAATTTTAGGACACAAAAAAATCGAACAAATTACAGTCTTAGGAAGGTTTCAAGCAAGCAAGATGACACAAGACAAGTGAATAAAAAACAGGTGACCTTAATTAGTGTGACGCCTCTTCCTGGAAATGTAACCCAAAATTTTGTATGTATGGCCTTAATTACACATTGGATCATTATCAGGGCAGCGAAATTAGACATGATTGCAACTGGTGTCTTGTTATACCTGACGAACTATTCCCAGCCGTCTCTCCTTCCCTTCCCTTCCCTTCCCTTTCTTTTCCTTCCCATGCCTTGCCTTGCCTTGCCTTGCCTTGCCTTGCCTTCTTTTTCTTTCCCTCACTTTTCTTCTCTTCCCTTCCCTTCCTTTCCTTTCGTTCGCCTTGAAGTCTGAGGCGGAATATCACCAGTGCTATCATCACTGCATCATTATCTTTTCAGTTAACTCGCGCTATTATTTTTTTGTTTTCAATATCTTGATTTATCTGATTTTGTTGTCGTCGCATCACTAATGATTCATATCCGCCCAAGAGTATGACGTAAAGTATCATCAATGCCACCATCTTCTTTTCTTGGAATAAACTGGGCCAATTTTTTTTTATCCTTTTGCATCACATAACTTCGTTCTTATCACATTTCTACCGTTTCATATTCGCCTTGGAGTGTTAGGCTAAATGTCATCACTCCAACGTCCCCTTCTTGAATCAAATTGCATCATTCATTATTTGCATCTCCTTCTGTTTCACTTCGTTCTTATCACTGTCGTTACCCAATTCGCCTTTAAGTATGAGGCGAAACACCATCAATGCATCGTACCTTATTTATTAAACTGGATCATTCGTGTTCTTCATTTTGCTCTTTCCTTCTTCGTTTTTATCATGTTTCTACTACTTTTTGTTCGCCTTGGAGTGTGAGGGAGAACATCGTCACGGTATGAGGCCACAACGAGGATGAGTTTAAAAGCCTCACAAGTCCTCGTCCTAGGCCTCTTCTCCACCTCGCGTCACAACTCTTGAGGGCGACATCGAGGGCGAGACCAAGTGCCCACACGTCCTCCTCCACCTCCTCGTCTTCGTCTTCGTCACCTTGTCTCCGCGGCACAGGCTTGAGGGCAACACGCTCAGGCCGCGCCAAAGGGGAAGACCGACACTCCAGCCATGCCAAGCCCTCGCCCTCTCGCGCCACTCAGCGAGGGTGAGGGTCAGGAGAACTCAATGTAGACCTCGCTCGCCTCGGTCGTCATTGTTCCGTCAGCAGGCAAATCAAGGCCGTATGGAGCGTGTGCACTCATTAGACGTTCGGGGCCCGCCATTACCCCACCCGACGCCGCCTTTTCGGGACTTACATCACGGCGAGGGCCACTCAGTGCCACCTCGAGGGTCTGGCGAGCCGTCGCGGTGCGGGGGGGGTGTCTGAGAACGGCCTGTGAAGATTGGAGAACCGCTTGTGGGGGGTGGGGATAGGGGGTGATGAGGGGGGGGGATGTTTGGGTGTTTGGGTGTGTGGTGTGTGGAGGGGTCAAGGATATTTTGGGGATGGGGGTGTGGTGTGTGTGTGTGTGTGTGTGTGTGTGTGTGTGTGTGTGTGTGTGTGTGTGTGTGTGTGTGTGTGTGTGTGTGTGTGTGTGTGTGTGTGTGTGTGTGTGTGTGTGTGTGTTCGGATTAGCTCATAATGGTTTGGGTACAACTTGAGACATTAAGCTGACAACAAAACTCTTCCAGACTTTGACTTCGACCGTAAAAATTGAAGACCGTGTGTGTGTGTGTGTGTGTGTGTGTGTGTGTGTGTGTGTGTGTGTGTGTGTGTGTGTGTGTGTGTGCTTTCTTTACATCAGCTATTAAAGGAACATAAAACAAGAACACCAGGAAAGCAACAATTACCAGCACGACGAAGCAAATTTACAACTTGAGGACGCGGGAGTGTTTTTCTGCTCGACAAATGACGGCAAACTCATGAAACATTTACGAACTTACAACGAGTTTGGGGAAAGAACAGGGGTGACAGGCGATGGGGGTAGAGGAGGGAAGGGGAGGGGAGAGGAGGGTAGGGAAAGGCAGAGTAGGAAAGGAAAGGGAAGGGGACGGGGGGGAGGGGGGAGAGAGGGGTAGTTTTGCCCCCTCCGACTCTGTGTTGTAAAGATTTAAGAAAATGTTTTGAGAGACAAGAGTTTAAAATTTACTGCGGCAGAATACAAAGAACAAAAAAACTCTGGAAACCCTTAAAAAAAACTTGCAGAACATTTAGAACCGAACGACACACTTCTGCTGAGACCAACTCGTGTGAGAATGTATGGACATCCCTTGAGGAACTTCGGAGGATAAGGGAGGAGGGGGACAAGGGTTGACAAGGAGGATACTGGGGAGGGAAAAGGTGGATACAGACGGCGGGGAAGGGTGTGCGAGGGTGGGTGGGCAAGGGTGGATAAGGGAGTACAAGGGTGGGCAAGGGAGGGTAAAGATGATAGGCAAAGGAGGGTCAATAGGGAGGACAAGGATGGGCACAAAGGGCGGATACCTCTCTCCGGCATCAAGTCGTAAATCTCACAACTTGTAAGAAACGCGACAGCAGGTAAAGGAGGAGGTGGTGGTGGGGGGGGAGGAAGAGGAGGTGCAAGAGAGACAACTTTTGCCACTGGATTAGACAGCTCGTGTGTGTGTGTGTGTGTGTGTGTGTGTGTGTGTGTGTGTGTGTGTGTGTGTGTGTGTGTGTGTGTGTGTGTGTGTGTGTGTGTGTGTGTGTGTTAATTGTAAGAAACTCCCCACTTCGTAAACGAGCACTTAATATCGTTGTCACGCAGAAAATAGCTACCTCGCCTGTCCCATCTCACCCATAATATATAATTAATCCGTCCAGGTGTTGTGCTGCAAGTCGGAACCTCACATGTATTGGAAGGCCCAAACACCAACTTCACCCACCACCACCACCACCACCTCAGTCACCACCACCACCACCACCACCTCAGTCATCACCACCACCACCATCACGCCACAGAGATTTTCACCACAATAACATTCAGCCTTCACTTCCTGCACACCGGTACCTGCCAACTGCTTAATTACCCGAAAACATCACCTGCCGCCGAGACGAGAAGTGTGGCAGTGTTGCCTTTTAAATGGAACAGATAAGTGGAAGTAGAGGAGGAGGAGGAAGAAGACGAGGAGAAGGAAGAGGAGGAGGACGAGGAAGAGGAGGAGGACGAGGAAGAGGAGGAGGACGAGGAAGACGAGGAGAAGGAAGAGGAGGTGTACGAGGAAGAGGAGGAGGACGAGGAAGACGAGGAAGACGAGGAGGACGAGGAAGAGGAGGAGTACGAGGAAGAGGAGGAGGAAGAGGAAGACGAGGAGAAGGAAGAGGAGTACGACGAATAGGAGGAGGACGAGGAAGACGAGGAGGACGAGGAAGACGAGGAGAAGGAAGAGGAGGAGTACGAGGAAGAGGAGGAGGAAGAGGAAGACGAGGAGAAGGAAGAGGAGGAGGACGAAGATGAGCAGGAGTAAATAATTCTGCTTTAGCAACGGGAACAGAGGAACACAAAGTGGCGTTGCAACATTAACAGAACATTACCACTCTACATCACCACTTTACTTCACCACTTTATTCCCCGTCCAAAGTGTTGAGTTGATGTGTTGCGACTCGTGTGTGTTGCGGTGAAGTACAGCCGACACCACTAACCACTAACCACTGACACCACCACTAACACTTATTTGGATGCTACTTTCCTCCTCCTCTTTAATCTATCCTTGTACTCTCTCTCCCTCCCTCCCTCCTTCCCTTACTCTCATATCCTCTTTCTTCGCCTCCTCCGTATGTCCTTCCTTTCTTCTCCCTTTCCCTCTCCACTTTCCTCGTCTCCACCCCTCTCCTCCCCTTTCCTTCTCTCTTACCTCCTCTCTTACTTACCTCTATTCTTGAAGCTGAAAGGGTGACAAGCAGGTGTTGTGGAGGGGAGGGGGGAGGGGGTCGTCTGGATGCCTTACCAACACTAAAACGGTCTTTATACTGTCAGGACGAGAAAGAGGCGTTGTGATAGTAGTAACACTTGCTTCTATATGCAAACACCGCCTCCATCACCGCTGAAATGTTACTGCCGCCACCACCACCACCACCACCACCATTATCACCCTGCCTTCATCTTCACTCACCACTAACTCACCGCTAACACTCAGACCATCACTATCATAACACTCTTACCATCACACACCATCATATATTAAGTTCCCATCACCATTTTTCCTCAAGTCACACTCTCACGCTGGCTTGGGAGAAGGAGGAGAAGGAGGGAAGAAAAAGGAGAAGGAGAAGGAGGCGGGAAGGGTGGTGAAAAGAGAAGGGAAGGAGAGTTGAAGGAGGGATAAGGAGGGAAAGAGGGTGGAAGAAAGAGAAGGCTGGAGGGAGGATGAGAGGAGGAGGAGGAAGAGGAGGGTTGGAGGAGGAGGCGGGAGGGAACACCTCGCACGCACGCCGTCACCTCTCGTAATGCTAAGCTACACACGCCATCATAGTTAGGTAGTTAGTTAGTTTTATTGACCACAACAACTGTCTTATAAGAAACGTTACAATGAAAGGTCCAACACAAATGATTTTCATGAGTTACGTCTCTGAACAATAAAAATATCTTACATAAAAAAAAAAACCTTTCTAGCCGCATTAGCAGACATTTATAAGGACTATGAATTAGAAACGCCCCAAAATGCAAATAAATACCTATAAACTAAAACAAACCAGACACTAAAACAAATACAATTAGGCGAAACCCACAAGAACCACGAAAATAAAACGACTCTCACTAAATATTGAACACTACCCAAAGTTTAATGAACTCCAGTAAAACCAAACACTAAAACATACAATCAGGCTAAAGCCACAGAAAAAACACGAAAATAAAACGACTCTCTCTAAAAGTTGAACCCTACCCAAACTCTAATGAACTCCAGTTACCAGTAAATATACTACTCGTATTTTTTTTAAGACAAAACGATATTAAAAAAAAAAAAAAAAATTGCGTTAAAAAAAAAAAAAATATATTTAACTAGAAACAAAATTAAGAAATAATGCGGACTATGGAAACATATTCAAACTAAAATACGTTAAAACAACTCCAAACGAGCAA
The DNA here is from genome assembly GCF_024679095.1 of Eriocheir sinensis. Taxonomy (NCBI): domain Eukaryota; kingdom Metazoa; phylum Arthropoda; class Malacostraca; order Decapoda; family Varunidae; genus Eriocheir; species Eriocheir sinensis. Next base: position 42,186,817 of record NC_066509.1, read on the forward strand.
CGTAAGATTACGCGTGACTAATTTAAAGGACTAGGTTTTGTAAACATCCAGGATCATGTATATTATATGGCATCTTTGGGCGTCATCATACTGGTCAGAAAACAAGTCAAGGATATTAGCAAAGTTGTGTGTGTCCCTCAGCTGCTGTGTTAATGTGCAGTCCTGTACTACATGCATCTCTGTTTGGATCTGACCGCAGAGACAAAGCCGTTCTTCCATTGGTAACCTTCCTCGTCCCCTTCTGTTCCATCTTCCTACCTCCACAGCCAGCGAGTGTGCGGACACACGGAACCGCGTGTTCGCAATTCGGTGGTGCTCGCTAATGTGAATCCTGGCCTCGTATACAGAAGGGACAGATAAACTTGGATTGTTTCTTTATATGTTACACGCTTAGAGGAGGTTGAGTTAATAATATTAGCTTTTAGCTCTCTAAACCCTTCATCAATGTCGTCAGTTACCCTCTTCAGCAAGTCATCGATGTATATCCAAGTCTGATAGTTTTTCTCCATGACAGTATTTACTGATAAAACTAATGGGTCATCCTTCATTCTTTGCCTTTCACGCCACATCTAAGAGAAGAAGCTTCTCTGCCTACTTCTAATTAAGGAGTGTAAGGGAGGATAGCCAGACCCAACATAGCATACATCATTGCACATAGTTAACCTTACGTCAAGTAAATTTTTTTGTGACCAATTGTACATTTATTTTATCGGCCTAAGGTCTGCATTCAGCCAAGACTCGCACCCGTATAAAATAGCTGACACCAAGCAAGCCTCAAATACACGTTTTTTTTAACACGAAAAGGAATGTCATTATTCTTATTTAAAAAGGACACAAATTTGATGACGTGAGACATCTTGGCATCTACATGAGCTCTGACTGACGACGATACTGAACCATCGGCAGTGAACGGGAGCCCAGGTACACATACTGAGCACACCGCTCCACCACCAAGCCGTCGATGTGCATTGGCTCGTTGTCCTCGGGGCTGCCGTGTATTACAAAAAAATTGGTCTTTGACTCGTTTACTTTCATCCCATACTCGCTGCTCTTGTCACGGACTTGGCCTTTCTCTCCTCGCACCGCCTCGCGCGCCACTCCAGGCCCGCCGAAGTGTCTCCCGCGGCCCAGTGAGCCCGTCCATCGCCGCCACGGCCTCCCTCACGCCCGGCCCCGAAGAAAACGAGGTGCGCCACGTTTACCTCACGCTGGTTTAAGAAGTCAAGGTCACACGCATCCAAGCGACCTCAGCCTCCTTAAGCTTGTCGGGGATAAACGACACACCAAGTTCGCTTCCCTCACTGAATGGTTTGATAATGAGGAGAGTTGTGTCTCATCATCCTTTCGTTGTTTTAAGAACTCAAGGTTGCACAGCCAAGAGTCCCTTTAGACTTATCGGGGGTTTAAATGGCATATCAAATTCTTTTCCTTCACTTTCGCTGGTTTAAATTAATTGAAGAAGTAACAGTCTCGTAACCAAACTAAAAGCATCAGGTTTTATTTTCCCCTTACGCCTGGTTTAATTAATAAGTAAGTTCATGCACATTTTTCCTTTTTGTTTTATATCAAAGTCACGTTTATTAGCCCACTTGAGAGGCCGTCCAACACCTGCACGCGCCCGTAGGAGAGGGAAGAGGGAGGGAGGGACTGGTTGAAACAAATTGATGCCTGTGTTCGTTCGTCTCTTTAAAGCTCATGGTGACTTGTCTCTGCTAGTACCATTCTATTTTTTCCTTGTGACGTCTCTTCTTCACTCCGAGTAACTTATTGATCGTGCATTTATTCGTTCATAGTGACGCGTATTATTGTTTTGTTTTCATATAGTACAGAGGAAATAAGCCAACGTGCGGGGTCGTGGTGTTCGAGCAGCCCCGCGTGTCGCTCAAGGGTCCGGAAAGGGGTTCGAAGTGACTCGCCAGTTGTTGTTCACTCCCAAGAAGAAAATAAAAGTTATATATTTATTTTCCTTAAGTTTAAGTAATAGCAAGGCTCACTGGGGCAGGTGTGTGTGAATAGCGATGGCAGTTATAACTTACTGATTGGTTATTGAATAGTTGTTATAGCCTCCCGCCTCGCCCTAGTGTCTGGTCAGCAGGTAACCACGCTGGCCTAGCCTCGCTCCGCCGCCCGCCACACAGCCGCCGCGTCTGCTCAGCTGGGCAGTCACGCTTTTGTTTCAAGTGATTTACTCAATACTCCGCCTCTAATAACAATCCCATTGTATTTTTCATTCATACTTTCACTTAATTTTGGATAGAATTACTGCATACACCGTTCTCTTTAATTATGTTTATCCATCTAGCGGAAGGGATAGGTGGCATTTGTTTAGTCAGCCAGAAAAAGTGAGCGTTTTCTATCACTAAGCCTCGCGTCACCCCGCCTCGTTGATGCGCATTCGTTTCTGCCCTCCAGTGGCCAGTCAATCAGTCAAGTGTGTCTGTGCGTCCGCGTTTGTCTGTGGCGAGTAATCTGTATCGAGGATGGAGCAGCGAGTGTCGGGCGTGAGGTAAGCCAGCCAATTAAGTGTCATGACAGAGCCATCAGCGTCACGAGCTACTTGGCGGCGTGCACTTTTTGTAGGCAAGCGAGGAAGTGTTCGGGGAAGTACTGTCAGGCTGAAGGTTCTCCGGAACACTGTGTAGCCGTGTGTCAGGGTCCGGCGTCCTTGTGGGTAACGGATACGTACGATTAAGATTAAGGAAAGCAGAGTGGTATCAAGGTATTATTTAAACTTTAAGCTTCCCCGTGTGTGTTTAGAATCAGACACTCCGCTCTGAATCGACAAGGGTTTGGAATCGATATTTATTGTGTAACAGACATACGATTAATATTATGCAAAGGCGAGTGGTGTCATGGTAGAATCATATTAAAATTGAGGCATGAAATAGATTAAGGTGTCAGCATAGTATAACAGTAAGGTGTCATATTTAATCTAAGTGTTAACCAAAGTGTTTCTAATATAATTAAAGTATAGGAGAGAGGCAAGGTGTTATTTTATAAAGAAATGAACAAAGTGTATATTGGTAACATACTTCCAGTCATATTCCCTTCCTCTACACAACGACTCGTTGCTTTCGAGACACTTCGCGAACCTCCTGATTCGTGTTCGGGCATCATCTGTTTGCAGGAACAGCGATATGCGGCCCATTTGTAGGTTTTGTCTTTTTCTGTTAGTAACAGTAGAACGCTGATATGCCAAGAAAAAAGTTTGAAGCGAAGTATGTGAAGTTCATGGAAGGCAACAAACACTTTTGAGGCTGCCGTTGATTGCCGACTTGGCAACAACTGTCACCTCTTAGTAAGGGACAGTGTGGAATACGGCCACAAGTTATCGTTGCATCATCTTGAAGCGCTGTAGCAATTCCATACAGGAAAAACAAAACTCCTGTCCATCTTCGTGAAGTCTTGTTGGACATTTCGACACAAAAACGAGATAAACTTAAGTATGTCAACTTATTCATCATTTAGAAACTTATCAGTCACAACAGTCAGTCTGAACATCACCGAAACACATCCTAGAGAAACTTTGGAAGCCTTGATCCGAAGATTGTTATGTAAGTCTACTTTTAATGTTCAAAAAGTATTTGACGTAGCCTTTTAATTAGTCATACTGAACAGAACCGAGAAAAAAATCGTAAGACGTCTTAATTAATCCAAGGAGAAATTGATATTAGTCTAGTTGCGTTCGGTAACAATATACCTCAGACAACCTTTTTAAAGAGTAAGCCCAAGAACTCTGGAACCCTCGAGTAAGCCACACCAAACATAGCTGAAAAAGGAAAAGGAAAATCCGAGGACGTCTTGATCTGGACACACACGGACACGGGACAAACAGAATTTCCTCAACTCAAAACAAACACAGCGTCCAGCTCTTCAGTGGCCCGGGGAGCGAGTGAGGGAGAAACAGATCAAAGCGGGACACCGAAGGGCCGTGACGCGCATCGGTTACCGCTCGGCTGACAGGCGGCGGCGGGGAAGGAAGGAACAGAAACTCGGCGAATCAAAGTGAATGCCGGGAAGTTACTCGCCGCCGCGCTGAAACACTCGCATTGAGGGACGGAGGGCTGCCCTGCAAACCGCGCCTCCTCCGCCTCCTTCCATTCCTCATCCCATTCCTCTTGCTACTTCTCCTCCTCCTCGTCCTGCTTCTGCTTCTGTTCCTCCTCCTCCTTATCTTCCTGTTGCTATTCCATTTCCTCCTCCTCCTCCTCCTCCTCCTCCTCCTCCTCCTCCTCCTCCTCCTTCTCCTCCTCCTTCTCCTCCTCCTCCTCCTCCTCCTCCTAGTTCTTCTCTTTCCCGTGTTGTTGAAATATAGATCAAAAAGTAAAAGAAGATAGAAGGAGACAGACAGATAGAAAGCTACAGGAAAATAAACAATGTGTGTGTGTGTGTGTGTGTGTGTGTGTGTGTGTGTGTGTGTGTGTGTGTGTGTGTGTGTTTACGATGCTACAGATTTCTCGCATTTTTCTTCAGTTTCTTTGCTTCTAAATATACCCCGCCTCATGTCCCTCCCTCTCATTCTCCTCCTCCTCCTCCTCCTCCTCCTCCTCCTCCACAGCCTACTTCAGAAACAAAACACTCACTCATTGCCTCCCTCCTCTCCCTTCCTCCTTCCTCCCTCCTTCCCTTGCTCCTCTCCCTCCAGACCCTCTCTCCCTCACTTCCCGAAACAACAGACTCTCCTCCCTCCCGCCCTCCCTGCTTCTCTCCCTCCCTCCCTCCCTCCCTGACCCGCACTTGTCTCTATTTTTCTGCATCTACAATTCATGGCGAGGATATTTTTGGCGACATTTTTAAGTTTTCATTAATTTGAGTGAACCTGGAAATGTTTTAAGCGGTGCGATATACATTTTTTTTTTTATATTTCATGGGAGATCAGATTCACACACACACACACACACACACACACACACACACACACACACACACACACACACACACACACACACACACACACACACACACACACACACACACACACACACACACACACTCTTCCCCATATTTTTCATTCTCATTTATTCTTCCTTTTTACCTTCTTTTACCAGTCATTTTTTCTTCTTCTCTTCATTATTTACCTTATTCCTCTCACTCTTTCCCCCTCACCCTCTTCCCCTCACCCTCTTTCCCTCACCCTCTCCTTCCCAAGGATGAGAGACAAACTAAGGATAGTTCAGTGAAACGTCATCAACTCAGCCATGACGTCACGTGTTCTATGACGTCACGGCGGTGATGGGCGCTGGGGACCCTCCCCAGCAAGAATCTCATTCGAATCTTGGTTTTATTCAAGGATTTACACATCATATATGAAGTGTGGTGTTTTCTGAAACAGATAATAGATAACAGATAATCCCTTGAGCGAGCACTTGGTACCCTGAGGGATTTTTTAGTATAGGCGAGGGGGGGAGGAGTAATGGGAGCAATGGGAGGAGTAATGGGAGGGGACATCTAGCTCATAATATAACCAGTCAGCTTAGAAGTAATTCTAGGGGAGTAACAGAGGACGGGCTAAGAATCTTCTATACTCACAGCAGGAGCCTCAGAAACCAGATAGATTTACTAAGGGGTGAAGCTTGTTCAGAAAATTTTGACATAATAGCGATCACTGAGACATGGATAGACACTGCTAATAGAAATTTTAGATCAGAATTTGAAATAACGGGTTATCAGATGTTTCACAAAGACAGAAGGGGCAGAAAGGGAGGTGGAGTTGCGCTATATGTTAAAGACTCACTTAAATGTTTAGTTAACAATTCAGTCAAAACTAACATGGATTCAGAATCAGTTTGGGTGGACGTTTACAAAGGGAAAGAAAAACTAACTCTAGGAGTTATATACAGGCCACCCAACCTTAACAGGCAGGACACGAGTATATTACTACAGGAGATTGGCAGGGCGAGTATGAGTAGAAATGTCTGCGTAATGGGGGACTTTAATTATAGGAATATAGACTGGGAAGACCTAGTGGGTGACCTGGAAGCCGAGGACTTTCTTGAAGTTATACAAGATAATTTCCTTAAGCAGGTAATTACTGAGCCTACTAGAGGAGATAACATATTAGACTTAGTCCTAACCATTTTTTTTTTTTTTTTATCATTGCGGCCTATTGCGCCGGTAGGCTTCTTCCCGGTGGATCCTGATGGTCGGTCCAAGGCTTCTTTCCGGTGGGTCCTGATGGTCGGCCCAGCCCGTTCTGGCGCAGGCGAGTGTTTATAGTGGCGCCATCTTGCACTGGCTCATGCTGCCCTCCCAGAGCTCATCTTTGATCCTAGAATCTAGAGTCCGGGTTGATAGGTGGTCTTCTGGACAGCATGTGGGTAGTTTTAAGCCACTCGGCGGCGGCTGAAAAATCCCAGCTTGGTGGCACCGGACGGGGATTGAACTCGCATCCTCCTGAACACGGAGCCGTTACACTGACGACTCAGCCACCGCCTCCCCAATAATGGGAACTTGCTACGTGAGTTGGAGGTGGGCGGAGAGTTAGGAAATAGTGACCACAGAACGGTTCGTTTTAGCTTAGACTGGGCGGTAACCCGTGAACCAAACTCAGTGTTAGTGCCAGATTTCAGAAGAGCAAATTACGAGGGGCTTCGAAGACATTTTGAAGGGGTAAACTGGGATAATCTAGGGATTCATGAGGGCCAGAACTGCGGATTGGAGAGCCAGGAGAACCAGGTAGAAATGTCTTAAAATAATTTAGTTAGAGTAATAGTAGAGGGGCAAGGACAGCATATACCACAGCAAACACTTAGAAAAGAAAACAATGATCCTAAGTGGATGACTCGTGGACTAAAACACGAGATTGGGTTAAAGAAGGGAATTTATCAGAAAATAAAGAATGGTGAAACACATCTCAGGGGCCGGTACGTCGAACTATCAAGATTAGTTAAGAAAAACACCAGGATAGCAAAAAGGAACTATGAGATCAAAGTAGCAAATGAGGCGAAAAGTAATCCTAAGGGCTTCTTTCAAATGTATAGAACAAAAACACGGGAGAAAATTGGACCGCTGAAAACAAACACAGGGGAGCTAGTAGAAAATTACGAAAATATGAGCACATTGTTGAACGACTATTTCCTTTCAGTATACACACAGGAGGATCGAACGACTATACCGGAAAGAGTTCAGGTGTACGAGGGCGGGGATGGCGATAAATTGAGGGATATAATCATTACCAGGCAAGTAGTTCAGGATGAGATAGATAAGCTTAAGAAGAACAAGTCGCCAGGTCCTGACGGGATATTTCCGAGGGTATTAAAGGAATTAGGTGATGTACTCAGTGACCCACTAAACGACATCTTTAAGATGTCGGTAAATACTGGCTATGTGCCGAGCCTATGGAAAGTAGCTAATGTGACGCCGATTTTTAGAAAGGGGGACAGGTCAGTTGCTTCAAACTATCGCCCAATTAGCTTAACATCGGTTATAGGCAAGATGCTGGAGTCCATAATAGCCAGGAACATTCGGGAGCATTTAGAGAAACATAGCTTAATTCACGACTCGCAGCATGGGTTCACAAAAGGTAGGTCATGCCTCACCAACCTCTTGTCCTTCTACAATAAAGTATTTGAGGCGGGAGACATGATCGAGGTTTATAAATGGATGAAGGGCTTTAATAAGGGAGACATTGATAAGGTTTTGTTGGTAAGAGAACCGGGTAGGACACGTAGTAATGGGTTTAAACTGGATAAATTCAGATTCAACAGGGACATAGGCAAAAATTGGTTCACTAACAGGGTGGTGGATGAGTGGAATAGGCTTAGCAGTCATGTGGTGAGTGCCAATACAATTGTCACATTCAAAAATAGACTAGATAAATT
>NC_066509.1:42199636-42222136 GCF_024679095.1 Eriocheir sinensis
TCACCACAGTTTACCTTCGCCAGTTTTCCCCGTGTACCCAATCATCGACCAGCCTGAAAGGAAGAATGAGGGCTGGTGGTGAGGGATTTTGTTTTATGTAAGGAACAGAGGAACATAAAATGGAGAAGGTAGGAATTGGCCCTAAAATGCGGTACTCATATATAAAACTCTGCGCTCGGAACCATACAACGAATCCTTAGTGTCTTGGTACCGACTTACCTTTGCCAGTATCCAGAGTGTGAGGAAAGTAGGGACATACAACAGAGGTAGAAGGCACCAATGGCCCTCAAAAATGTACTTTCATAAAACCCTACCCGCAAAAAAACACAAAATTGATCCTTAGTGCCAATATAACGGAACACAAAGAAACACAAAGAAAGAACAAACAACAGCAGACCTGCTGGTCCTTACGAGGCTGTTTGTGACAAGCTACACTAACTATCTAATCAAGGGTGGAAGATGAAGGACAGCAAAGGCGAAGGCTCCTCCCCATCCCCCCCCCCCCCCCATCCCTCCAGCCAAAGCTGGCAGGAAAGGAAAAAGAACCATGCAGTATGGAAAAACTGCATGGAAATTATGTAGGAAAGAGGAAAGAACTACCATTACTGCTAGCACTAACCGGGCGATAAAAGCGGACAAGGACACCAGTATTCGAAAGAACTTAACGTTATTACGACAATGAGTAATATCTTAGTTGCTGGTTGGATTCAAAATACTTGTCTAATCTATTCTTGGAGGCCGTAACTGTTGTACTATCAACGACATCACAGGGTTGAGAGTTCCAAACATTAACAACCCGATTGAAGAAAAAGTGTTTAGGTTCGTGCAACGAGAATCTTTTACCACTTATCTTCAAATTGTGATTTTTTCTATTTCTGTTTGATCGATCAATTGTAAAGTAATCTTCCGCATTAATATCACTGAATCCTTTAAACATTTTAAACACTTCTATTAGATCACCTCGCATTCCTCGTTTTGATAGGCTGAATAAATTTACCTCTTTAAGCCTTTGTTCATATGATAAATTTTTGAACCTAGGAACCATCTTTGTTACTCTTCGTTGAACCCATTCCAACTTTTCTATGTCTTTTCTGTAATAGGGAGACCAAAACTGTACAAAGCACTCTAGACGGGGTCGAATCAACGAATTATACAATTTTAATATTACTTTTTCCGATTTATTATTAAAGACTCGTCCGATGAAGCCAACCAATTTGTTTGCAGTTTTAACTACCTCTTAACAATGCTGACCGGGCCTTAAATCGCTTGATATAGTGATTCCAAGATCCTTTTCTTTACACTGCAGAAAGTTGTTTGCCATTCATTACGTACCGAACGCGATTGCTATTTTTTTCCGATGTGCAACACTTTACATTTGTCAACGTTAAATTTCATTTGCCATTGATTGGCCCAACGTGCAAGTCGACCTAGATCTGATTGTAAAGCTTCTTCGTCGAGTGTCGCAGTTACTTAACTAGCAATTTTTGTGTCATCAGCAGATTTTGATACTTTGCAAATGAGCCCATCATCGATATCATTAACATAAATTAAGAAGAGCATGGGGCCAAGCACTGATTCTTGAGGTACGCCGCTTCTGACATCGAGCCAGTTAGATGTAACACCGTTTAGAACTGCTCTCTGTTTCCGTTCAGAGAGCCAGTCCACAAGCCAATTGTGAATGTTACCCGAGATACCGTGCGCCAATAGTTGGTGGGGGACCTTATCAAATGCCTTTTGAAAATCCAGCTATATGATATCTACTGATCTGCTTTCATCGAACACCTCAAAAATATAATGAAAAAAATCAAGTAAGTTAGTTAAGCACGAACGTTTACTACGGAAGCCATGTTGCGAATTATTTATTATATTATTTTCTTCAAAGAATTTCACCATATTGTCGCGAATGATAGTCTCCATTAACTTACAAACAATCGGTCAGGCTAATTGGTCGATAGTTTCCTGGATGAGACTTGTCCCCCTTTTTGAAAATTGGTGTGACGTTTGCAAGTTTCCAATCCGACGGAACTTTTCCAGCTGTTAAAGATTTATTGAATATGATGGAGAGCGGTTTACAAATTTGATGTTTGATTTCTTTTAAGACCCTAGGGGTAGTTTTGTCTGGACCAGGAGTTTTGCTTACTTTAATCTTTTCAATTGTGCGTAAAATGTCACTTTCTATGATAAGCACGCCACTTAACATCTTTTCGGTCCTTCTAACCTCCGGCGGTTGAGGTGATAAACAATCTTCGTCGGTAAATACGGATGCGAAAAAGTTATTCAGGATTGTAGCCATTTCATTTTCATTGTTCGTGTGGTTACCATTATCATTAGCAAGCGGTCCGATACCACAAGTGAGTGACTTTTTATTATTTACATAGCTAAAAAATTCTTTAGGATTAGATTTACTCGTTTCCGCTATATATTCTTCAAAATTTTTCTTGCTTCGTTTTATTAATTTCTTGGTTTCGCGGCGAATTCTGTCCAAATCTAGTTTGTCAGCCTCACTCTGAGTTGATATGTATCTACTGTATACGCGTTTTTTAAGAGATAGGCTATTTTGAATTTCGTTATTCCACCATTTGGGTTTCTTCTTAAAAGCTGAACGTCTTTTACAATACGGTACACATATGCTTATGGCATTGTTCAATATTGTGGTGAAGGCCCCCCAAGATTTATCAATATCTGTTTCCGCCGAGATTTCAGTCCAGTCAGAATTATTTAGAATTGATCGGAGTCTTACGAAATTCGCTCTCTGATAATCAGGCACATTTTCTTTACTAGGAGTTACTTTACTTTCTTTCATATTGATGCTGAATGTGATTTTTCGGTGATCGCTAGAACAAAAAATTGGGCCAACATTTACTTCGGTAACTAGATCAGCTGTCGTTGAAAAGATAAGGTCAAGTATATTATTTTCCCGAGTCGGTTCTTGAACGTGTTGATGTAAATCACTTTCTAATAAATTTGTGTACAGGTCGAGCCCTGTATGAGAGTTCAACGGTTCACCCCATCTTTTCACTGGCAAGTTAAAGTCCCCAACAATTAATGCCTCGCAACTGCTACTTGTTTCTAATAATAATTCACTTAATGCGTGGTCGATATCAAGAGTCTGCCTTGGCGGTCTGTAGATAAGTCCAATTACTATTTTACGAGATTTATTTTTAATTTCAATGAAGACCGTGTCTACATTGGTTATAAAATATGTTTTCACGGATAGTGGATGGAGAGAGTTGTGGATATAAAAGATAACGCCTCCACCCTGTCTGTTCTCTCTTTCATGACTAAAGATGGTATAACCCGGTAATCTATATTCCGCAATGGAATCTCTATTTGAAGTGTCTATCCTAGATTCTGTGACTCCGATGAAGTGATGATGATTTGTAGCTGCGAGGACTTCTAAGTCTTCAAATTTGTTACGTAGGCTACGAGCGTTTACATAGCAAGCTTTAATGTGATTCGAGTCGGGGATTTTGCGGGTCGAGTGCTCCCTTACGGTGGAGCTGCTGGTGTTCTCACCTCCGCGTTTTCTGGCTTTCGAAGAGCCACTTGGTCACAGAGCAGCCTCCCGAAACGGGCTGCTCCAACATGGTTTAAGTGGATGCCATCAGCAAGGAACAAGTCTGAATCATAGTAAAAACTGTTCCACAAGTTAGCCAACTGGACGTTTTCTTGTGAGCAAAGGGACTGAAGTCTGTTGTTTGTGCTAAAGGCCTTACTGTAAAAGTCAGATTCGTCACCGACCATCGGGAGGATTCCTGAGATTATGATGTTACTGGCATCCGTTTTACGTTTATACTGCTTGATCATGCGGCGGTATTTCTCAAGCAGTTCCTCAGAACGGGTTGTCTTTACGTCATTTGTCCCCGCGTGAATGACAAAGAGGGTGTTTCGGTCGGCATTTCTCGTGACATCATCGCACGCTGCGGTGATGTCGTCCAGTCTGGCACCTGGATAGCAGTAACGTTTTCTGCGGCCGTTTGATGAACGACCACCGAACTCAATCAGCTGGCCACGCACCATGGAGTCCCAAACTAGACGAGTCTCAAACTCAGCATCCATGGTGTTTGCCAGGACCTGGAGCCTATTGAAGGTAGTGGGGGTCAGTAAGTCCTTGGTTGCTTGTTTCGGTTTGGCTCCATTCCTTACAGGTTGGAACCCGACATCCTGTGAAGCAGGAAGAGAAGCGTTAAGTGGGGCAGACTGGAAGGTGGAAGTGGAGCCTGTATCGAGTTTGTATGGAACGGAAGACCATAACGAAAGAGAGAAGGGCAAGGTACATATGAGTTGAAATGACCTTCCAAAAACGGAGGCTATTTACATAAAACTATGCGCGAAAACCCACAAAACGGAGGAGCCTAAGTAGCTAATAAACGGCGCCTGTATCCAGTATATGAGGAACAGAAGAACATAAACGAGAGGGACAAGGTGCAAATGACCTTAGTCTAACCTAATCCTAACCTAAACTCATCATAATTTAAAGGGAACATCTACGCGTACACACACAAAAAAAAAATAAAAAAATCATGACCTCAGCTTTTCTTTGCTTATTCACCATTCTCTTCCTCCCCTTCCTTTCTCCTCCTCCCTATTCTCCCTTGCTCCTCATTTTTTGCCTCCTTCCCATTCCCCTTTCTTTATAGAACATAAGAACAAGAACATAGGAGTCTGCAAGAGGCCGGTAGGCCTGTACGAGGCAGCTCCCTTGAACCTAAGCTCCCGTAAATCTAACCCCACCTAATATTGCTGTCCATGAATTTATCTAATCTATTTTTGAATGTGACAATTGTATTGGCACTCATCACATGACTGCTAGGCCTATTCCACTCATCCACCACTCTCTTAGTAAACCAATTTTTGCCTATGTCCCTTTTGAATCTGAATTTATCCAAATTCAACCCATTACTTCGTGTCCTACCCGGGTCTCTTACCAACAAAACCTTATGAATATCCCCCTTATTAAAGCCCTTCATTCATTTATAAACCTCGATCATGTCTCCACGCACCCTACGCCTTTCTAGATAATGCAAGTTTAACTGTTTGAGTCTTTCCTCGTATGGCAAGATTCTTAACCCCTGAATTATCTTTGTCATCCTCCTTTGCACCGATTCTAACATTTTGATATCCATTCTATAGTAAGGTGACCAGAACTGAACCGCATAGTCAAGATGAGGTCTAACTAATGCTAACTAAAGTGTGAGGAAGACTTCGGCTCTTATCTTATTTACACTCCTTGAAATAAATCCCAGTACCCTGTTTGCTCGATTTCTAGCTTGAATGCATTGTGCCCTTGGACGGAGATCAGAGCTCACTAAGACCCCTAAATCCCTCTCACACCCAGATCTGCTTCTGAGAGTGTCATTTAAGCAATAGTTATGTGAGGGGTTGTTCCTACCTACACGCAGAATACAGCACTTCCCTACATTGAACTCCATCTGCCATTTATCCGCCCAGTCATACAATCTGTTTAGTTCATCCTGGAGAATACTAGCGTCCTGATCTGACTTAATTATTTTACCGATCTTGGTATCATCTGCAAACTTACTGACATCGCTACTTATTCCTGTATATAAGTCACTGATATAAATAATAAACAAAAGTGGACCTAATACCGAACCTTGTGGGACCCCATTCGTAACACATCCCCAGTCAGATTTTTTACCATTGATTTGCACTCTTTGCTTCCTATTGCTAAGCCACGCCGTGATCCGGTTCAAAACTTTACCCTCTACTCCGTGAGCCTGTAGTTTAAGCAATAGTCATAGGTGAAGAACTTTGTCAAACTGTTTACTAAAATCAAGATAGATTACATCATAATTCTCATCTCTATCTGCCGCCTCAAATACTTTATTGTAGAAGGACAAGAGATTGGTGAGGCATGATCTACCTTTCGTGAACCCATGCTGCGAGTCGTGAATTAAACTGTGTTTCTCTAGATGCTCCCGAATGTTTCTGGCTATTATGGACCCCAGCTTCTTGCCTATAACCGATGTTAAGCTAATTGGGCGATAGTTTGAAGCAGCTGACCTTTCCCCCCCTTTCTCTCCCAGTCTCCCTTGTTTCTTAATGTTCGCCTCTCCCTCGCCTTTCCTTTCCCTTCCCTCCCCTTCTTCCTCTCCCACTTCCCGTTTTTCTCCTCCGCACAAAACTCATGATCTCAAATTTTCTTTCCGACTTCATTTTTTTTTTATCTCTCTCCTTTTTATTATTACTCTCCTGTCCCGTTACCCCCTTCCCCTAACCCCCACCTCCTCCCCTCCCTTTCCCCTCTTCCTCCTCCCCTCTTTTTCCTCCTCACAGAATTCAAAGTATTAACTTTTCTTTCCTTATTCATCTTCCCCTTCCTCCTTTTCCTTTCTTTCCTTTTTCTCTTCTGTACTCTTCTTTTTTTTTTCTTCACTCCCATTTCCTTTTCTCTATGCTCTGTTCTTTTCTCTTATCTCCCTTTACCCCCCCTTTCTCCTTCACTCTCTCCCTAACTCCCCTTTTTTTCCCTCCTGTTCCCCTTCCCCAAAACATTATTCTCTCTCATCCTCCTCTGTCCTTTCCCCTTCTCCCTTATTTTGCATATTTTTTCTTCCTATTCTCCCTTCCTCCTTTTCTCTCAAGCTTCTTTCCCCTCCCTTTGTTTCTTCCTTATATGATACACCATCTTCCCATTTCTCTTCTTTACTCCTCACCCTCTTCATCCCCTTCCCATCTCCCAAACCTCCTTTTTTATCTATCTCCTCAATATCCCTATTTCCCCCCCTCATAATTGTTAGATATTCTTCCATTTCCCTTTCTCTTCCCTTTTCATTCCTAAATCCTTACCTCCTTTTTTATCTCCCCAATAGCTTACCTTTTTCCTTTTTCCTTCCCTTCCCTTTTCTGGTCCATTATTCTTCCTTCTTCATTCCTTTTCTTCTCTTACTTCTTGTCTCTTTCTAATCTTTCTTTTTCTTCATTTCCTTTCCTCTCTCCCCAGCCTGTCTTCCCCGTCCTCTACCCTGACAACTCCCCTCAGTTCCCCTCTTCATCCCTACATGATTCGTAACCTTTGTACCGCCCCTTCCTTCCCTCTCCCCAACACTCTTGCCTCCCCCTCTCTCTCCACGAATAATCCAAATATACACAACCTCCCCATCTTCATTCCCCTTCTTCTCCCCTCACGATAATATACCAAGTATCACCCTTTCCTCATCATCATCTTTCCTCCCCATCTCCTTTCTTCATACTTTGATACAAATTTGCAACGCCCTTCCATCCCTCTCCATCCCTTCCCCATTTAAATACAGAAAAAAAATCCCCCTGTACCTTGTCTTCCTCTACCCACTCCCCAGCTTTCCTCTTTCCTCCTCTTCTCCCCCCCCCCTCCCCATCAAGCTAATTCTTTTTCTTTTTTCTTTCTCCCTTCTGTCTGTTTGGCTGTCTGTCTCTGTCAAGCGTAAAGAAAGTGAGATACTGAAACAAGGCTTAAGGAAAAAAGAGAAAAAAAGTAAAACAACAACAACGTGTGGCCAAGAATAACAACAACAACAAAGAGTGCCGGCTCGCATTGTCCCCCCCTCCCTCCTCCCTCCCTCCTCTCTCTTTCCCTCTCCCTTCTCCTTCTCCTCCTCTCCCTCACATTCCCCAAAAGTGAAGAAAAAGAAAAACAGTGACCATTTTCCATTCCTCTTACACCTCCCTCCTCTCTCTCTCTCTCTCTCTCTCTCTCTCTCTCTCTCTCTCTCTCTCTCTCTCTCTCTCTCTCTCTCTCTCTCTCTCTCTCTCTCTCTCACACACACACTCTCTCTCTCTCTCTCTCTCTCTCTCTCTCTCTCTCTCTCTCTCTCTCTCTCTCTCTCTCTCTCTCTCTCTCTCTCTCTCTCTCTCTCTCTCTCTCTTACCGTTGGCGGAGGACGCAAGGACGAGGACGACGACGATGAGGAGTTGAAGATGGAAGTGGAAGTGAAGGTGAAGGAGGTGGTGGCCCAGGTGGATTACAGGTGGAGGTGACGCTGGAGGTGGTGGTAGTGGTGGTGGTGCTGATCCTAGTTGTGGTGGTGGTGATTGCGGGGTTTCGAAGTGGCAGTCAAGTTGTTTCAGAGCAAGTTTTAGAGACATCTGCGCCACCTGGTGAGACGATTTCGCACTCTTTGTTGTTGTTGTTCTTGGCCACATATTGTTGTTTTTTCTCCTTTATTTTCCTTCAGCCTTGTTTCAATATCTCACTTTCTTTACACTTGATAGAGACAGACAGACAGAAGGAAAGAAAATAATATAAAAATAGGTCTGGGAATGGATACGGACAGACTGACAGGCAGAGACAGACAGACAGATACAGAGACAGAAAAAGAGTATTAATATATACGGAAAGAAAATAAATAATGAGGTCAGAGAACGAGAGAGTGGATAAGAAGTGGACGACACAAGAAGTCTGGGAAGGAAGATGAAATTAGAAAAGAAAAATGGAGGAAGAGTATTAAGAGATTGTTAGAGGAGGACGATGAGAGAGAGAGAGATATATATATATATATATATATATATATATATATATATATATATATATATATATATATATATATATATATATATATATATATATATATATATATATATATATATATATATATATATATATATATATATATATATATATATATATATATATATATATATATATATATATAGAAAGAAAAGAGGAGAAGCGGAATGCAAAGAAAAAGAACAAAGAGCAGGAAACAAGAGAAGCAGAAACAAAAAAGAAGATAAGAGGAAGAAGAGGAAGAAGAAACTTTAAAACTCCTGATCACTGGATTTACTTATCTTCTTCAAGTCTTTTTTTTCTCTCCCTTTCTATCTTCCTTCTCACCTTCCTCTTTATTTTCCTCCTTAATTACGTATCTATTTATTTATTCACTTTTCTCCTCCTTATCTCCTCTCAGTCTATCTTTTCTTCTATCTCTCGTATCCCTTTTCTCACCTTTCTCCTTATCGTCCTCTTTATGAATGTGTCTGTTTAATCCTCTTTTTTGCTTATCTCCTTTCAGTCAGCCTTTTCCTTCCCTCGTTTTCTATCTGCTCACCTTCCTATCTTCCTCTTTAGCTATGTATCCATTTACTCCTATTTTCTTGCTAATCTCCTCTATCTTTTATCTTCTAACCTTTTCTCTCGTTCTTTGCACCTTCCTCCCTGTCCTCCTTTTTATTTCGGTGTCTATTTTTTTATTCCTCCTCTTTTGCGTGATCTTCCTTGCCCCTTCATCATTGCCTCGTCTTCCTCGGGCCAGCACAAAACCCGGACACACACACACACACACACACACACACACACACACACACACACACACACACACACACTAGCGCGTTGTATCAGTGTTTCTCTCCTCACTCGCCTTCCCGACTACGCGGAAACCTGTGACGAGAAGCAAAGGTTCACTTGTGTTATTTACCTTCTCTGCGTCCCTCGACTCGTATTGACATTGAAGCAAGAACAACAAGAACAGAAACAATAAAAGAAGCCATAACATAAACAATAACAGAAACAACAACACAACAATAAAGGGAATGAAAGAGGAAGTGTTTTAAAAGGGAGCGTAACGTATAAAATAACAAAGTGTATGAGTAACAACATTTCATCGGTGTTTATAGTTTACTTTTTTGTATTTAGTTATGTACGTGTTTACAGGTGTTTCTAATATGCTAATGTGTGTGTGGGGTGGGGAGAGAGAGAGAGAGAGAGAGAGAGAGAGAGAGAGAGAGAGAGAGAGAGAGAGAGAGAGAGAGAGAGAGAGAGAGAGAGAGAGAGAGAGAGAGAGAGAGAGAGACAGAGATCGGGAGCTGCATTGAGTTGTCATAAACACACACACACACACACACACACACACACACACACATTCCCTTAGTCACCATCATGTTAATTTTAACGCAAAGAAAGAAAATATTTGCATACCTTTATGTGTATATTCATATATATATATATATATATATATATATATATATATATATATATATATATATATATATATATATATATATATATATATATATATATATATATATATATATATATATATATATATATATATATATATATATATATATATATATATATATATATATATATATATATATATATATATATATATATATATATATGACAACCTCTTGAAACTTTACATTACCTCAACGCACTTCGAACAATATTGAAAAAAAGGTAAAACGAATAGTAAAAAGATAAACTAAATAAATGACCACTTCTTGTACTTGTCAATCACGTCAACGCATATCAAACAAAAACAAACAACAAAGCAACGCAAACCAAACAAATAAAAAAGAGATCGAGGGAGAGGAGGAAGATGAGGCTCAGAAATGAAGATATATATTAAAACAAAAGGGGTTGGGGTCACTTGTTTAATCTGCACCTCATTACCTCTTAATAATAACAGTAATCTTGACGCTGCATAATTACGAGTCTGACCATCAAAACAAAAATTGCAATACTGATTTATCCACTGGAGGCACTGTCCGCGGCACGCACGACCCGGCACTCCGAGGGGCGGCGCGGCACTGCGGAGCGCGAGGGTTGGCACTGAGGGTCGCCGAGGGGCGGGCCGCGAGAGGCTGAGGCGAGGCGGGAGAGCCGAGGAGAAACACCCTCTCTGCACCACGTCCAGCCAAACACTAAGACTGCCTGGCCTGCTGGCCTGGCCTTGCCCACTGAGCTCACACGCCTTCCTCCTCCACTGTTCTGTTCTGTTTTTAGTGTACGTAAATGACATTGACGAGGGGCTATCGTGTAGAATATCGAAATTTGCTGACGACACAAAAATAGCCAGCAGAGTCAGTACGACAAGGGATAAAGAACACTTCCAGGCTGATCTCGAACGTTTAAGTAGTTGGGCACGAACATGGCAAATGAATTTTAATATTGAAAAGTGTAAGGTTATGCATATCGGAATCAACAACGATCGTATTCATTATCAAATAAACGGAGTGCGACTTTCTGAAGCCAGCAAAGAAAAAGATCTTTGTTTAATAATTTGGAACGATCTTAAACCGAGTCAACATTGCAGAGAAGTAGTAAAAACTGCCAACAAACTGATCGGATTTATTGGTCATACATTTGAACACAAATCAGAAAAAGTAATATTGATGCTGTACAATTCGTTAGTTCGCCCACATCTTGAGCATTGCGTTCAGTTTTGGTCTCCCTATTTCAGAAAGGATATTGATACTCTCGAGAGGGTGCAGCGTCGAGCTACTAAAATGATCCCTAGACTGCGAAGCAAACCGTACGAAGACAGACTTAAAAAAATGAACTTATTCAGCTTATCAAAGCGCAGGCTAAGAAGTGCACACACACACACACACACACACACACACACACACACACACACACACACACACACACACACACACACACACACACACACACACACACACACACACACACGGCCACTTTCCTTCATAACCTCAACTCCTCTTTCCCCCTCACTCCCATCATCACCATTACGCCCCCCCTCTTCCCCTCTTCCTCCCACCTTTTCTCCTCTATTTCCCCTCCGTTCCCTATTCTTCCTCTTTCCTGTCGTGTTTCACCCTGTTTCCACACTTCCTTTATTATTTTTCCCTTTTCCCCATCTTCCTTTCTTCCTCCCCTCTTTTTCCCCTCGATTCCCTATCCTTCCTCTTTCCCGTCGTATTTCCCACTTCCTTATAATATTTTCCCCTTTTTCCCCTTTCTTCCCCTCTCTCCCCCGCCCCTCTTTAGCTTTACTTTCCCCTTCGATCCTTCACTTATCTCTTACCCTTTTCCTTCACCTCCTCTTTCCCTCTCTTTTCCCCTCTTCCCCTTCCCAACCATCGTCCCCTCTTCTTCAACCCCTCCCTTTCCCCTCTCTCTCCACCTAATCCTTTATCTTCCCCTTTCCTCCCTCACGCAGTATTTTCCGCACTTTTCATCTCCATTCTGTTCTCCTCCTGCTCCTCCTCCTCCTCCGCCTCCTCAGCCATCATTGGTGTTTCCCCCCTCCCATCCCTTCTCTTTTCCCTTTTCTACCCCTCCTCTCTCTCTCTCTCTCTCTCTCTCTCTCTCTCTCTCTCCTTTCTGTTATTTCTTCCTTTTTCTCTTTTTAATAATTTGTCTATGTTATTTTTCCGGTTATTTTTATTTCTACTTTTTTTTCACCCTAGGCCCGACCCTTCACCCTGCACATAGCACTTTCTTCCCCATCGCATCGCTTCGCATAACTAGCGATAAGTCCGATAGGCGAAAACGATACTTTATTGATATTTCAAGTAAAAAATATAGATGTATTCAAATTTTCATTATCTGTATTTTAGAAAACTTACAAAACCTGAAAACCACACGTTTTTTTTTTTTTTGACATCTAAAGAGACTGTTCAAGGGCGCAAAGAAAAAAAAAAAAGCCCGCTACTCACTGCTCCCGAACAGAGGTCAAATGAGTGTCCAAAAAGAGAGGTCAACTTCGGGAGGAGAGGTGTCCTGATACCCTCCTCTTGAAAGAGTTATGTCGTATGCAAGAGGAAATACAGATGAAGGAAGATTGTTCCAGAGTTTACCAGCATGAGGGATGAAAGAGTGAAGATGCTGCTTGACTCTTGCATAAGGGGTTTGGACAGTATAGGGATGAACATGAGTTGAAAGTCGTGTGCAGCGGGGCCGCGGGAGGAGGGGA
This sequence comes from Eriocheir sinensis, assembly GCF_024679095.1. Lineage (NCBI taxonomy): Eukaryota > Metazoa > Arthropoda > Malacostraca > Decapoda > Varunidae > Eriocheir > Eriocheir sinensis. Next base: position 42,212,299 of record NC_066509.1, read on the forward strand.
GGCATGCAGTTAGCAAGTTCAGAAGAGCAGTCCGCATGAACATATCGATAGAAGATAGAAAGAGAGGCAACATGGCGGCGGAATTTGAGAGGTAGAAGACTATCAGTATGATGAGGAGAGCTGATGAGACGAAGAACCTTTGACTCCACTCTGTCAAGGAGAGCTGTGTGAGTGGACCCCCCACACACACATGAGATGCATCCCCATTCGAGGGCGGACAAGGCCCCTGTAAATGGATAGCAACTGTGCGGGGGAGAAGAACTGGCGGAGACGGTACACTCGGTTCCAAAAGTTCGTTTCCACATACTACGTATGTTTGTCTCAACAGGGATGGTAGCACTGAAGGGGCGGAGTCGGGTTTTTGACGTCACGTGTACGTATGATTCAGAATATGATAACGGAACGCGTATTAGTGTTTCATCCGAGATATCTTGAACTCATGGAATTCGTGTTGGCGGACAACCAACATTAATGAAAGTAGCGCTTTTTGACATCACATACTACAGTATTTTGCATTATGGATTGGCAGATATAAGGAATAGAAAAAGTGGTCACCATTAATATCACAGAGTCCCGAACTATACCACCGTAGCAATGAAGTTTGTCATTCACGCAAAATAGTTTGACATAACTGTAGATTATACCTTCGTTCGAATCGTATTTCTCAATTATCCACCGCTTATCCTTCTCCGATATGAGGGCGTTGCGACAACGACGAGGCATTGTTCCGCAAGGGATGCTGTAGTACATATATTGTTCTGAAGGTGGTTACAGGCCTTATAACGTATAAACTTGCCATTGGGGAAGGGGATGTAGCGGGTAAGAGAGGGGCGGCATAAGTTCGATGCTTCATATTTTTGTTTTGTTAAGTTCCACTTTCTCGGTGTCAAATTAATGGTGTTTGTTGTTGTACCATTTGTAGTATTGACGCTACTTTTCTGGGACAATGTCGTTAGGATTATAATTTGTCCGACTATTTTGAGCTTAGTCTAACATGCTGCTATACTGATATACTATTGTATGCATTTGTTTCGAACAATTTCCAATTGTTTCAGAGCTTTGACCACCGATTAGCCGTCAGCCTATAAAGCAAAATACTGTATTACCTATAAACGACGATTCTCCCACCGAATCTACTGTAGATGTGACCTGTGGACTGACTCTGGCTGTAGGTGTTGGTCACACAAAATCTCGGATGAATCGTTCCGTTATCAGACTTCGTACCAATTACTGCTCCATATTGGCTGTTGCATTAACAGCTATGTTGCCACCCATAATAAAGTACACTTGAAGTCTGAAGTTCTAACTCCGTCCCTTCAGTGCTACCTGATATGTACGTAGATTAAGCATAGTATTAAGTATTTATAAGTTATGCATTAATGTTAAGTTTTCTTTATAAGCGCCCAGACAAAACTATGTAGTAACAAGGAATCCAAATCCCTTTATATAAGTTTTGATACCTTTATACTTTTGTATGTTTATATACTAGGATTGTATACCATATGTAAGTTTCAGCTACATATAGCTCCTAGAGGATTCCACACACACACACACACACACGAGGACACAAGGCGCTGAGATTCAGGGTGTAATGTAGAGCTTACTCAATAAATACTGTGTGCCTCCACGCCTATCCATCCCCCTCAAGACCGACACCACGGACACGTCGACGAGGATGGGATATAACCAGTTGTCACATATTACAGGTACGTTATAGTGCTGTCAAGAGTAATTAAGTGCTGGTAGACTACAAACACAACAAAACCTGGCGACGAGTGGACGTCCCACTACGGACAGCCCTGGACGAGGACAAGCACGATGCCCTTGGACGTGGACCAGCCCCCAGCCTTCTCTTTGGTAGAGGACCCAGCATCAGTGGCTCCCCGATGGAAGAAGTGGAAGACACGGTTCCAGTTCTACCTGGATGCTACAGGAGTCACCAATGAAGGGCAAAGGCGTGCACTACTCTTGCATGTAGCAGGCCCGGAGGTGCAAGAAATATTCAGCACACTGCCAGCACCACTGACGACCTACAAGGAGGTACAAACAGCTCTAGAAAAACACTTCACCCCTAAGACCAACATAAGGTATGAACGTGTGTTGTTTAGACAGATAAAGCAAGACACACATGAAACAACAGATGCCTTTGTCACCAGACTCAGGAAGTTAGCAGAAACCTGTGAATTCCATGACACTGAGGATGCCATTTTAGACCAGCTGATTGAGAAATGTTCTTCTAGTCAGTTAAGGAGAAAGGCACTTCGGGAGACAGACTTAACTCTTGAAAAAATGTTACAGTTAGCTAGAGCAATGGAAGCATCAGACAGACAAGCAAAAGTAATTGAAGGTAACAACCATGCTAGCCAGCCAGCTAAACCTGTAATAAGTCAGATAAAAAAGAACACAAAACCTAGAATTGATGGAAAGAGCTCTGTTCCAGCCTCTCTTAAAAATAAACCTAGTCATCCAACACAACCACAACAAGGCAACAAACATACTGCAGGAAATAGTAAATGCTACAGGTGTGGTTACACAGGTCACACACCATGGCAGAAAGATAAATGTCCAGCTGCTTCCAAGGAATGTTCAGCCTGTAAAAAGTTAGGGCACTTTGCTAGTATGTGTAAGACTAAGAAAAGAGTATATGCCACTGGAGAATCCACTGAGTCAAATATAAAGCAACCTAGTGAGTCTCACGATAGTAAGGGTGACACTGCTTTATAATTTGCTTTCAGAATTAACTCGGTAGGAAATTCCCAAAAAAGGATTATGCTTAGCGTCACACTAAATGGCAAACCTGTGAACATGCAGCTGGACACGGCAGCAGATGTTACACTAGTGTCAGGGAATCTGGCTAAGTCTATTCCAAATGTGAGAATTACACCCACTAAAGTACAGCTTCAAGACTATAGTGGTAATGATATAAAGGTTGTTGGTTCTATGGATGTAAATGTTTGTTATGGACAGAAGGAATACAAAAATCTGCCAGTTGTAGTAGTGGAAGGACAAGAAAGGAGTCTTCTTGGTTTAAATTGGCTTCAACACATTCCATTGGATTGGTCAAAAATATGTACTGTAAAAACAAGGTTGCTGAAGGAAGATTTAACTCAAGTACTTGAACAGAGCAAAGAAGTATTCCAAGACGGGGTAGGAACTGTAATAAATGCATGTGCTAGTCTACAACTAAAACCTAATGCCAAACCAAAATTTCATCCCCCTAGACAGATTCCCTTGCCATTAAAACCATTGGTAGAGCAAGAGATTCAGAGACTTGTAGATAATGGATCTTGGGAGAAAGTCACTTACTCCGATTGGGCCACCCCCATTGTCCCTGTAGTGAAAAGTGATGGAGGCATTAGACTGTGGAGATTACAAGGTTACAGTCAACCCTCAGTTGCAGATAGCTCAACACCCTCTTCCTAAACCTGATAACATGTTTGCCGCTCTAGGAGGCTGCAAAGTATTTTCAAAATTGACTTAAGACAGGCCTTCCAACAGCTCCAAATGTATGAACCTTCCCAAGAAATATGTACTTAGCACACACCTAGGTTTTTACCGACCTTGGAGATTACCATACGGTGTAGCTAGCAGTCCAGCACTTTGGCAACAGACAATGGACAAGTTGTTCATAGGCAAGCCTGGTACACTCTGTTTTGTCGATGATATTCTAGTAGCTGGGCAAGATGAAGCTCAACACTTGGAACGACTTCAAGTAGTCCTTGAAACTTTGCAGAAAACTGGATTGCGGATCCGCAAAGACAAATGTCAATTTGCTGTACCCTCGGTAGAGTACTTGGGATTTAGAGTGGACGGACACGGCATTCACAAAACTCCAGGGAAAATAAGAGCTATTAGAGATGCCAAAACACCAGAGAATGTTGATGAATTATGATCATTTCTCGGGTTAATTACTTTTTACAACAGGTTCATTCCAAACTTAGCAACCATAGCTCACCCTCTATATAACCTTCTGAAACAAGACACAGAATGGAAATGGACAGAAGAATGCACCAGTGCAGTTAACCACATAAAGGGCGAGATAACTTCATCTAGATTTCTCACCCATTACCAAACAAATTTGCCTATAAAACTTGTATGTGATGCATCGTCTCATGGCTTAGGAGCAGTAATTGCCCATGTAATGCCGGACGAGTCAGAAAGACCTATTGCATTTGCTTCTCGTTCACTTAATCAAGCAGAGAAAACTATTCACAGATTGAAAAGGAGGATAAGCATTAGTGTATGGTGTAACTAAGTTTCACATGTACTTATATGGGAAAGCCAAATTTACCTTAGTCACAGACCACAAACCTCTTCTTGCAATACTGGGTGAAAAGGCAGGTCTACCAACCTTAGTAGCCGCCAGATTGCAAAGGTGGGCAGTCAAACTAGCAGCTTACTCTTATGAGATAGTGTATCGTTCTACCAAGAAAATGGGAAATGCGGATGCCTTATCACGTTTGCCAGTGGAAAGGGTTCCAGAGGAACATGATGGAAGTGTACTCATGGTAGAATGTCATAACTTACCTATAACAGCTAAAATGATAAGACATGCCACTAAACAAGATCCAGTGTTGTCACGTATTTTGCAGTCATTAGTTACTGGTTATAACACAGTACCAGAGCAGGCAGAATTTCAACCCTATCTAAAGGTATGGTCAGAACTGTCAGAAGCACAAGGATGTATTCTAAGGGGAGCCAGAGTGGTTATCCCAGAAAGTTTAAGGAAAAAAGTCCTGAGTGAGGTCCATGCTGACCATCATGGTATTGTAAAATCAAAGGCGATCGCAAGGACATATGTGTGGTGGCCAGGAATAGACGTCATGATAGAGTCATGTGTAAAACAATGCCCAAACTGCTCAGCATTTCAAAATGATCCCAAGCCAGCACGCATGCATCCTTGGGAATACCCAAGACACCCTTGGCAAAGATTGCATTTGGACTTTGCAGGTCCTTTCCTTGGTCATTCAGTTCTAGTAATTGTAGATGCCTACAGTAAATGGCCAGAGGTAATACCCATGAGTTCAACCACAGCACAAGCTACTATAAAAGCCTTAATGCCAGTCTTTGCCACCCACGGACTTCCAGTTCGCATTGTGACGGACAATGGTCCACAATTTTGTTCCAGTGAATTTTCAGAATTTCTAAAGGTCAATGGAATAGAACATACTAAGGCAGCACCTTACCATCCCGCCACCAATGGTGAAGCAGAGCGCTTTGTGCAGACCTTCAAGCATAACATGAAATGTAGGAGTGCAACGTCTGCAGACATTATTGCTCATGTTAGCAAGTTCCTATTGTCCTATAGAACTTCTGAACATTCTGTTACCGGACAAACTCCTTCACAGCTATTGATGGGTAGAAGAGTCAGGAATAAATTGGACTTACTAAAACCAGACTTCTACATACAACAAAATAATCGCGAATGGCAACAAGTAGCCAAACATCAAACTGTGAATGAGTTCAAACCTTCTTCACCGGTAATGGTTCGTTCTTACAACACAGATGTGAAATGGGTCCCAGGCCAAGTTACTAAAGACCTAGGACAAATGCACTATGATGTCAACGTTGGTGGACGCGTATCGAAACGTCATGTCGACCAACTTAGACCTTACACGGCTCCAGCTCAAGAAATAGAAGGAGACCAAATCGATGAAGAGCTATTGCCATTGGAGAATAAAGAGATAGATGTACCTGATCATTCTAGTGACTCTGGTGATACTTCTACTCCTCCAGAAAATGTAAATAGGAGAGTTCTTCCAGCTCGGAGCACGAGAGGAGTTCCTCCAGAACGCTTAAATCTGTAAGGTTTCCTTTCTTTCTGACAGGGGGAAGGAAATGATATGTACGTAGATTAAGCATAGTATTATGTATTTATAAGTTATGCATTAATGTTAAGTTTTCTTTATAAGCGCCCAGACAAAACTATGTAGTAACAAGGAATCCAAATCCCTTTATATAAGTTTTGATACCTTTATACTTTTGTATGTTTATATACTAGGATTGTATACCATATGTAAGTTTCAGCTACATATAGCCCCTAGAGGATTCCACACACACACACACACACACGAGGACACAAGGCGCTGAGATTCAGGGTGTAATGTAGAGCTTACTCAATAAATACTGTGTGCCTCCACGCCTATCCATCCCCCCTCAAGACCGACACCACGGATACGTCGACGAGGATGGGATATAACCAGTTGCCACATATTACAGGTACGTTATAGTGCTGTCAAGAGTAATTAAGTGCTGGTAGACTACAAACACAACACTACCAAACCTATTTACACAAACATAAGCAGAACGGTGAAACGAACTTTTGGAGGCGAGTGTACCTATGGACTGTAATACTAGAAACGCCTGAACCGGTGTTGTTATTTGGCGCCCCCACCTTCAAAAGCTGGCGCTTTTGCTTACAAACACTGGTCTCTCGTGAACTGCGCAAGCTCAGACCAGCAAGGGTAGACCTGTACAGTCTCACAAAGCTTTTTAACCGCAATTAAGAGTTGCTGGAAGGCTGAATCAGACATACAGTGCCACTACCACCATCCCCGCTGTTTCTAGAACGACACTGTATGAGTTGTATTTATATGTACAGAGTGTCGTTCTAGAAACAGCGAGGATGGTTGTACTGTATGTCTTATTCAGCCTTATGTGTTAAAAGCTATGAACTGTACAACTGGTCTGAACATGCGTAGTTCACGAGGCCAGTGTTTAAACAACGCCAGCTTTTGACGATGGGACACCAAATAACACAACACCGGGTGCCTTCAGTACATGGCATGCTCACAAACGAATATGGAATATCAAATTTGAGGCAGTGAATAATCATTGTTTGGGGCAAAGTTAAATGTTTTTTCTCTTTGATATATTTATTTTTGAGTCTAACAATAAAAAAAAATAACCTAGTCTTTTAATGTTGATGATCTAAATATGAAATCTCTTCACCGAAGATATTTCATACCCCGAAGTTTTTTCATACAACACCGGGCGCTTGGGCCACGCATGCGCATTAGGGAGGAGACAATGTTTTTTTTTTTTTGAGAGGCGGAAAAAAGTAGCGATTATCGCTAGTTTGGTTACAAAAGTAACGAAGATACCGATATATATTTAAATAAGTAGCGGATGGCCGATAACCCGATTTCGTTATCAGCGATAAAGTATTGCGATAACTTATCGCGATAACAGCTATGGGAACGAGAGAGGAAAACCACAATAAAGAGGAAGTGAAAAAAAAAGATGAAAGAGAATAACGTACAAAACTAAAAGGAGACTTGGAGGAAAGAAAAGGGAGAGAAGAAAATACGTATAATAGAGAAGTTGAAAGTGAGTAAGAGGGGAGAAAACGAAAAAAGGTGAGAGGATGAGATACAAAGGACGAAGATAAAAAAAAAGTTAAAAGAGAAGAAAGAGAAGAAGGAATGAAACAAAAGGGAAAGATGAAAGCAATTTAATGGAGGATGGGGAAGCTGCAAGTAGAGGAAGAGAAATAGGCATTAGGATGAAGGGAGCTACGAAGAGGATGGGAGGCTGCAAGGAGAGAGGAGGGAAGAAAAGAGGAGAGAGGCATAAGGGGAGGTAAGGGGAGTTGGAAGAGGCTGGGGCTGCAATGAGAGGAAGGAGGGATGCGAATGGGGATTGTCTGGACAGTTTTGCAATAAGTGAGGGGAAGGGAGGGGGAGGAGGAGGAAAGATGAGAGGAGGGAACAGGTAGAGTAAGGGAAGGAGGCAGAGGAAGAGTAGAACAAGTAGGAAGGAAGGGAGGAAATGAGAAGAGGAAGAGCAGAACAAACAGGAAGGAAGGAGAAGGAAAGCCAGGAAGAAAGATAAAGGAGAGAGCTAATAGATGGAAGGAGTTCAAGTAGAACAAGTAGGAAAAAGAGAGGTTCAGCCATAGAGGAAAATGAGGAGAGGAGATATAAGAGAAAGAAGGAAGAAACTAGAGGATAAAGAAGGGATGTAGAAGGAAAGGGAGGGTGATGAAGAAGAAATAAAAAGGAGAAGAAAACTTGGGCGGGAGAGTAATAATGAAAGGGAAACGAAAATGACGAAGAAAAATAATGTGAGAAAAGTAAATAAAACTAAACGGAACAGGAGAGCAAAACGAAAGACTAGCCTGACGTAAAAAAAAAAAAAAAAATGGAACACGAGGAAAGAGAACCACGAAAAGCAACTAAGGAAGTGGAAAAAATAGGAAATGGGAAGGAGGAGAGAACGTAAGAAACAGTATCAATTAGGGTCGAAGGGAAGCAAGGAGAAACATTGATAAGAAAATAGAATAAAAAAAAGAAAGACAGAAGGAGTACTTATGAGGTAAAGAGAAAAAAGGGGAGGATATGACGAAGAAAAAGAGTCACTGGGCATGAAAGGAGAGGAGGAGGAGGAGGAGGAGAACAGGAAGAAGAATGGCTCGAATTAAAGGAATGGAGGAAAGAAATGAGGGAAGAAAAAGAAGCGAAAGTTGGAGAAGAGATTTGTTGAAGTATTAGTTAGAGGCAAGAGGGAAAGTTACCGTGAGGGGAAAGAAGGACATGTAGTGGTAGTACGTAATAGTAGTAGTAGTAGTAGATGATGTTGTAGTATTAAGTATCAGTAGTTCCAGAAGCAGATGTAGTAGTATTGAAAATAGTAGTAGTTGTGGAAATATTATAAGTGCTAAAAATGAAGAAAATGAGAGAGAGAGAACAACCAGCAAAGAAAAAAAGGATGGGAAATATAAAAAGATAAACCTAACAAAAAGAAAAGAAAGAAAATGAAGAAAGAAAAAAAAAGAGGGCAGAAAATAAAACAAAGTTCACGTCAAGTGGGGTGTGATATTTTCACATTTCTGTCGCATTCTGATGAAAATATAGAAAAATTATAAGAGAAAGAAAAGACCTCATGTTTCCACGTGCTACACACACAAGAATGTATTCGCTTGATATATGTTGTTGGCACGCGTATGTTAAGATCATTAGCATTATCATAATAACATGTATTTTTTTGCTTTTTTTTGTATTTGAGTTCTTATCACTATTTTTTCTCCATTATTCTCTATAATTTCTAAAGTATTTTATTCACTATTAAATATTTTTTCCATAAGTTTTCAATGCAACTGTTTCCAATGTATGTATGTTTGCATGCATATATTATTGCGTAATTGATGTATTATTATATATATCTTTTCTCATTTTTCTCGTATTTTAGCTATTTTCATACGTTTTTTTTCTCTCTTTTTTTTAAAGTATTTATTCACTACAATATATTTTTTGCACAAGTTTTCAGGGTGAGAAGCGAGTCAGTTTACTCGGTTCTCGCGGCGTCTGTTTTTTCCCACGCTTTCATCATGACTCCCACGCTCTTTCCCTCTTTCCTTTTTCCTTCCTTCATATATTTCCTCCTACTCCTTCTCCTCTTGCTCCTCCTTCTTCTCCTTCTGCTACCTCAGCTGCTTCATCTTCTTAATTTCCTTCCTCCTCCTCCTCCTCCTCCTCCTCCTCCTCCTCCTCCTCCTCCTCCTCCTCCTCCTCCTCCTCCTCCTCCTCCTAACACTTCTTTGTTGTTTTACCTTTACTTTCCTCTCGGTCTGATGGTCTGCCGGTCTTTCTTTCTCTTTAATGATCTGTCTTTTTTTTTGCCTTTGTTTCCCTCTGATTGTCTGTGTCTGTCTGTTACTCTGTTTATTCTCTAACTTTATAATCCGGTTGTCTTTCTGTCTGTCAGTTTATCTATCTAGCTACCTTTATCTATCTATCTATCTATATATCTCTCTTGCTGAGGAGAAGATTGGTTGTGTAAAAGATAGAGGATGGAATGAGGAATAAGAAATGAGAGGAGAGAGAGAGAGAGAGAGAGA
>NC_066509.1:42224636-42292136 GCF_024679095.1 Eriocheir sinensis
AAGAAAAAGTTAAAAAGAAATACAAACAGTGAAAGAGATATTGAAGAAGGAAAGAATGAAGAGCCGGAGGTGAGAACTGAAAGGTGGAGACGGAGGAGGAGGAGGTGAGTGGCCATAGCGGCAATGATGCACACGCTTGGAGTTTGGAAGTGAAGGGAGCGAGGAGGCACTTTGGCACTCAGGGAGAGAGAGAGAGAGAGAGAGAGAGAGAGAGAGAGAGACCAGTGCCACAGGACGCTGACTCTAATATCAGCAGCGAGATACATTGTTTGGCACCCCGGAGAACTCCAATCTCCTCCTCCTCCATTTAGGCAACTCTCGTCATTCTCACTTCCATATCTCTTCCTCCTACCCTTCCTTCACCTCCACCCCATCCTCCTCCTCCTCCTCTTCCTCGTACTGTCAATCCAGTGACAGACATTTAATCAATTGTCTCTTCACACACACACACACACACACACACACACACACACACACACACACACACACTGTCTTTTCAGTGAAGATCGTGTGTTCGTTCAGTGTGTGTGTGTGTGTGTGTGTGTAATCAACGGTTCATAAAGAGGCAGCCTTGCAGCTGAAAATATACAAACATACAGAGCCAAAGGCAACAAATCACAAGGTAACAATCAACAAAACAGCTAACACACACACAAGGGCCAATATGTATAAAGATCGGTAGAGTAATTGAGTCGGATCAGGACACTAGTATTCTCCAGGATGAACTAAACAGATTGTATGACTGGGCGGATAAATGGTAGATGGAGTTCAATGTAGGGAAGTGCAGTATTCTGAGTGTAGGTAGGAACAACCCCTCTCACAACTATTGCTTAAATGACACTCTCATAAGCAGGTCTGGGTGCGAGAGAGATTTAGGGGTCTTAGTGAGCTCTGATCTCCGTCCAAGGGCACAATGCATTCAAGCTAGAAATCGAGCAAATAGGGTACTGGGATTTATTTCAAGGAGCGTAAGCAATAGAAGCGCCGAAGTCTTCCTCAAACTATATTTATCATTAGTTAGACCTCATCTTGACTATGCGGCTCAGTTTTGGTCACCTTACTATAGAATGGATATCAAAATGTTAGAATCGGTGCAGAGGAGGATGACTAAGATGATTCAGGGGTTGAGAAACTTGCCATACGAGGAGAGACTCAAACAGTTAAACTTGCATTCTCTAGAAAGGCGAAGGGTGCGTGGAGACATGGTCGAGGTTTATAAATGGATGAAGGGCTTTAATAAGGGAGATATTCATAAGGTTTTGTTGGTAAGAGAACCGGGTAGGACACGAAGTAATGGATTTAAACTGGATAAATTCAGATTCAACAGGGACATAGGCAAAAATTAGTTTACTAACAGGGTTGTGGATGAGTGGAATAGGCTTAGCAGTCATGTGGTGAGTGCCAATACAATGTCACATTCAAAAATAGGTTAGAGAAATTCATGGACAGCGATAATAGGTGGGGTTCGATACACGGGAGCTTAGGGTCAAAGGAGCTACCTTGTATAGGCCTACCGGCCTCTTGCAGACTCCTACGTTCTTATGTTCTTATGTATTTTAAGGTACAAACTGGCAAACCTTCTAAGTTTGCGATGGGGAGGGGGAGCTGATGATATTGACTATGGTGGGGATAATATTATTCTTCCATCTCTGCTCTAGCCCTTATGTTGATTACGCGGTTGACTTTCCTCATTGACCTTTGTGGTATAGGGCTGGGGGAGGGAGGAGGTTGCGGTGGGTGCGGTGGGCGAGGAGCCGCTGTCCAAACCTCTCAAGCGTCATGACAAATTGGTTGCATAGCTTGGGCAGGCCCAGGTCTTGAAGTGCCTCCTCGTAGGTGGTATAGGCAGTGCCAAGTATTGTCCTGCATGCCCTCTTCTGCACTCTCTCCAGCTGCTCTTTCTGTTTTGCTGTGAGATTGGATGACCAGGCAGGTGAGGCGTACGTGAGCTTCGGGAGGATGAAGGCTTTATAGATATGAATAAGCCCACAAGGAGGAACGCCCAGAGATTTCAGTCGCTTGAGAAGGAAGTAGCAGCCCTGGTGACCGTGGTGACATGAGCCTTCCAGTTGAGTTCATTGTCAATGGTTACGCCAAGGAGCTTGGCTGTCTGCACCACCTGGGGGTTGTTTTGGAGCGGAGTCGTCCACGTACTTCCAGCGGTGGGCTGTGTCAGTCAGGGCTCCATTGATCAGGATCAAAAAACAAAATGGGCCCATTCTCGTCCTCTGTGGTACCCCGCAGATGATGGGCTGGGGAGGGGAGGTGGTGGAGCGGTACCGAACGGCCTGGCTTCGTTGACACAGGAAGGTAGCCAGCCACTCCACAAGGCTCTGGTGCATTCCAGGCTTCACTGCTTTTTCATTAATTAAGGTGTGGGTGACCAGATCAAAAGCCTTAGTGAAGTCAATGAAAGTTAAAGTGACTGCAGTTTTTCTCTTTTCGAGAGATTTATAAACAAAATCCAGAAGGCTGACAATGCGTTGTGTGGTTGGGGTAGATTTGATGTTGCCAAACTGTTCAGGATCAATGTGAGGGGCAATATCAGCATAAGCCCAGTCAAACACAAAGCTCTCACATATGAGGCTGGGAATGGGAGTAATGGATATCGGCCTGGGCTCATTAAGGGAAGTAGGGTGGGTGGTTTTAGGGAGGGGGGAGATATATGAAGTCTTCCAATCCGAGGAGTTAATGCCCTGGCGGAAATAAGTATTATAAATGGAGATGAGTTGCTTTGACAGCTCTGTGAAGAATTCTTTGTACAGTTTCACAGGGAGGTCAATAATGTTTTTTTTTTTGTTTGTGTGTGTGTGTGTGTGTAAATAAAAATAATAATAATAATAATAATAATAATAATAATAATAATAAATGGTTTATTCATTTGTTGGCAACCTTAAGGCTGAAAGTACACAAAAATACCATACAATGAGTTTCATGTGGTGAGTAATGGGGGAAGTGGGGAAGGGTGATGTGTGTGTGTGTGTGTGTGTGTGTGTGTGTGTGTGTGTGTGTGTGTGTGTGTGTGTGTGTGTGTGTTGGGGTGCAGGGGTCATGTGATCATGGAGGTGTTAATGACCCTCACAAGCGTCGGTATCGCACAAAACCGATATCTGTCCGTGTGAGTTTTGACCGGGACGAGAATATTGTGGTGTCTTGTGGTTCTAGTGGGGGAGGGAGGGCGGTGGGAGTGTAGCAATCACCGCTCGAATACCGTGCTCCTTCCCCTCAGTGACATAAGAAAATGGGGCGCTGTAAACACAGACTAAGATTATCAGTGTTTTCATGTAAAATGTTCATCGTCGATCCTTTACTCCCTCTGTCTTGTAGCGTCTTCAATGTTTAACTTTTCTTGTACTCGTTTATCTTTGACTGTCCGTCTATGTCCTTGTGTTGTCCACCGTTACACCTTGTTCCACACATACACCAACACTTAAATGTTAACCTACACAAACAACATTCACACAAACGCATACACAAACAAACACCTATCCTATGTGTTGTCCTTGTCGTAATGAGCTGTGTATGTTTTGTCCAATAAAGTAACCCTGGCGGATATGACTTTCTCTCTCCGTGAACCTGATTAGCACTTAGAACACCCGCTACCACCAACTGGAGTAGATCTCTATGACGGTCGTTGTGGAGGAGGGACTTGCCGAATTTGGTTAGGTTTGTCTGGTATCGGTCCTGTAGGGCGGGCATATTCAGCTGGGTGAGTGCATGCTCGTAGTTAGTGCAAGAACTGCCCATAATCTGTCTGCCAGCACGCCTTTGCACTCTCTCTAATTGGCGTTGCTGGGTCTTGTTGATGGAGGAAGCCCAAGCAGGAGAGGCATAAAGGAGTCTGGGGAGGATGAAGGTGGTGTACAGGTCCTTGAGCGTCCTTTGGTGGACTCCCGGTACCTTCATGCGCCTCAGCATGAAAAGTTTGTAGGAAGCCGCCCTGATAATGGTGGTGACGTGCTTGCCCCAGCTCAGCTTGCTGTCCAGGGTGACTCCAAGTAGTTTGGTGGATTCAACCACCTGCAGCTGGTGAGGGCCAACCTCCAGGGCTGGCGGTGGGATGGCAGTGGTGGTGGTTTGAAAATGCATCACCACCGTCTTGTTGGTGTTGATGGTGACGTGGTTATCTTGCGTCCAGCTCTGCAGTCGGTCCAGAATGTGTTGTAGGGGCGTGTAGTCAAGGGCTATGTTGTTGATGGAGATGCCCACTGTAGAATTATCCACGTACTTCCAGCGATGAGGGGCGTCTAACAGTGCATTGTTGATCAGAATAAGGAAACAAAGAGGCCCAATGCGCGTCCCTTGTGGCACCCCAGCAGAGAGGGCTGGAGAGTTGATGTGCTGCCCTGATGACGCACAGCTTGGTGCCGGTGCGTCAGGAAGTCCGCCAGCCAGGATGTCAGGTGGTAGGGCAGGCCGATGTTTATGGCCTTGGTGATGACAGTGGTGTGGTCAACCAGGTCGAAGGATTTCCGAAAGTCAATAAAGGCGAGGGCAGAGGAAGTTTTTTTTCTGGTGTCCAGGTTTTTTTTTTATAATGAAATCAAGGAAACTATTAAGGCAATGTGTTGTGGAGGAGGCTCTAACGTTGCCGAACTGCCTCTGATCAATTTTGTAATGAATAGTATCATATGCCCAGCTAAATACAAAGTCTTCACAAAGCAGGCTCGGGATTGGAGTGATAGCAATGGGTCTTAGTTCATTAAGTGAGGTGGGGTTGATGACTTTGGAGATGGGAGTGACGAATGAGGTTTTCCAATGTGTAGGGCATTTGCTCTGAGTGAGGGAGGCATTTATGATGGAGGCAAGGGGGGTAGCAAGTTCATAGGAAAACTTGAAACTCTTCCACGGCGGGAGGATTAGACGGGGAGGGTAGGTAGGCGGGGAGGGAGGCAAGGTCTAGGGGGGAAGGCTTTGACAGATGGAGGAAAAGTGAGAGTTAATCAGTTCAGTTATCTCAAAGGGGGAGGAGGAAAGGGGAGAAAATGTGTGTGTGTGTTTGTTTGTTTCAGTGTGTGTGTGTGTGTGTGTGTGTGTGTGTGTGTGTGTGTGTGTGTGTGTGTGTATGTAATAGGGGGAGGCGGTGGCTGAACAGATAGCTAGACGGCCCCGCGTTCAGGAGGACGCGAGTTCAAGCCCCAACCTGTGCCACCAAGTTGGGATTTTTCAGCCGCCGCTGAGTGGCTTAAAACTACCCACATGCTGTCCAGAAGACCACCTATCAACCCAGACTCTATATTCTAGGATTAAAGATGAGCTCCGGGAGGGCAGCATGAGCCAATGCAAGATGGCGCCACTATAAACACTCGCCTGCGCCAGAACGGGCTGGGCCGACCATCAGGACCCACCGGAAAGAAGCCTTGGACCGACCATCAGGATCCACCGGGAAGAAGCCTACCGGCGCAATAGGCCAAGACGTAAAAAAAAAAAAAAAGGTGTGTGTGTGTGTGTGTGTGTGTGTGTGTGTGTGTGTGTGTGTGTGTGTGTGTGTGTGTGTGTGTGTGAGAGAGAGTGTGTGTGTTTGTGTGTGTATGTGTGTGTGTGTGTGTGTGTGTGTGTGTGTGTGTGTGTGTGTGTGTGTGTGTGAAGAAAGGATAGGCTAACGGCTTATTACACTAACAATAGGAGTCTCAGGAAAAAGGTAGATCTACTGAGGGGGAAAGCATCTGCCGAGAAAATCGACATTATAGCTATCACGGAAACATGGGTGGATACTGCAAACAAAAACTTCATGTCGGAGTATGAAATAGATGGTCATCAGATGTTTCACAGAGATAGAAAGGGAAGAAGGGGATGTTAAAGACACACTTAAGTGTTCCCCTAACAACTCTGTTCAAACAAATGGCGACTCAGAATCAGTTTGGGTGGGCGTCCACTAAGGGAAAGACAAACTAATTATAGGGGATCTTTACAGGCCACCCACCCTTAACAGGAAGGACGCTGATATATTACTGCAAGAGGTAGGCAGGGCGAGCAGGAGCAAAAATGTCTGCATAATGGAGGATTTTAACTATAGGAATATAGACTGGGAAGGCGTGGTGGGTGATCTAGAATCTGAGGATTTTCTGAAAGTAATACATGATAATGTTCTCAAGCAGACAGTGACTGAGCCCACCAGAGGTAACAACATTCTAGACTTGGTCTTAACTAACACCGTGAATATGATCATCGAGCTAGATGTTGGGGGAGAATTAGGTGGCAGTGATCACAAGGAAATTAGGTTTAAATTAGACTGGGCGGTGACCCATGAACTCAACCCTGTGTTGGTGCCCGACTTTAGAAGAGCTGATTATGAGGGGCTCAGAAGACACCTTGAGGAGGTAAATTGGGAAACCTTAGGGCTGGATGAGGGCCAGATCTCAGGGCTGGAACCGGAAAGACAGGGGAACATTGTAGAAATTACCTACAATAATTTAGTTAGAGTAATTGTAGAGGGTCAGAGACAGCATATCCCTTACCAAGCACGTAGGAAGGAAAATAACGACCCAAAATGGATGACCCGCAGACTCAAGCATGAGATAGGCTTGAAGAGAGGAATTTCTAGGAAAATAAAGAACGGAGAAAAACACCTCAGGGGTAGGTATGTTGAGCTAGCCAGGTCGGCGAAGAAGAACACCCACCTAGCAAAAATTAATCAAGATTAGGGTAGCCAACGAGGCCAAGAGCGATCCCAAGGGCTTCTTCAAATTGTACAGAACGAAAACATGGGACAGAATTGGACCGTTGTAAGCAAACACTGGTGAGCTCGTTGGGAATGGAGAAGATATGAGTCAAATGATGAATGACTATTTCCTCTCAGTTTTCACGCAGGAAAATCTAACAACCATTCCTGAGAGATTTCAGGTATATGAGGGCGAAGAGAACGACAAGTTGAGGGATGTGATCATCACTAGGCAAGTAGTCCAGGATGAGATTGATAGGTTGAAGAAAAACAAATCACCGGGCCCAGACGAAGTATTCCCACGGGTGCTGAAAGAGTGCAAGGAGGTCCTCAGTGGCCCTCTTACAGATATCTTTAAGATGTCGGTAAATTCTGGGTATTTGCTCAATGAATGGAAAGTAGCTAATGTGATGCCAATTTTAAAAAATGGAGACAAGTCAGCCACCTCAAATTATCGCCCAATTAGTTTAACTTCAGTTTTAGGAAAAATGTTGGAGTCAATTATAGCCGGAACCATTCGGGACCATCTAGAAAAGCATAATTTAATTCATGATTCACAGCATGGGTTCACAAAGGGTAGGTCTTGCCTTACTAACCTGTTGTCCTTCTACACTAAAGTAATCCAGGCGGTTGACCGAGATGAAAACTATGACATATTATATCTAGATTTCAGGAAAACGTTCGACAAAGTCCCTCATCACCGGCTATTACTAAAATTACAGGCTCACGGCGTTGATGGGTAAGTTTTGAACTGGATCAGGGCGTGGCTTAGTGGTAGGAAGGAAGCAGAGAGTGCAAATCAATGGTAAAAAATCTGAATGGGGCAGTGTTACGAGTGGAGTCCCTCAAGGGTCGGGGCTGGGTCCTCTGCTTTATATTATTTACATCAATGACTTGGACACAGGAGTTAGTAGTGATGTCAGCAAGTTCGCAGATGATACCAAGATCAGTAGAGTAATCCAATCAGACAAGGACGCTACCGTTCTCCAGGATGAGCTTGACAGACTATATGATTGGGCGGGGAAGTGGCAGATGGAATTCAATGTTGGGAAGTGCAGCATTTTGAGTGTAGGTAGGAATAACCTCACACATTTACTCCTTAAATGACACCTCTAAGCAGGTCTGGGCGTGAGAGAGAATTAGGAGTCCTAGTGAGAGCTGACCTCCGTCCTAGTGCTCAATGAATTTAGGCTATAAATCGGGCAAACAGAGTACTGGGTTTTATCTCAAGGAGCTTAAGCAATAGAGCGCTGAAGTCATCCTCAAACTTTACTTAGCACTAGTTAGACCTCATCTCGATTATGCAGTTCAGTTCTGGTCCCCCTACTATAGAATGGATATCAAGATGTTAGAATCTGTACAGAGAAGGATGACAAAGATGATTCAGGGGGTGAGAAACTTGCCTTATCAAGACAGGCTGAAGCATTTAAATCTACACTCTCTAGAAAGGCGAAGGTTGCGAGGAGACTTGATCGAACTCTATAATTGGATGAAGGGCTTTAATAAAGGGGATGTCAATAAGATTTTGAGAGTAAAAGAGCCAGGTAGGACGCTTGGCAATGGTTTTAAGTTAAACAAATTCAGATTCAACAAAGAAGTAGGCAAGAATTGGTTCACCAATAGAGTGGTGGACGAATGGAACAAGCTTGGGAGCCATGTTGTGGGTGGCAATACCATAGATACATTCAAGAAAAGGTTAGATAAGGCCATGGATGGTGAGGTAAAGTGGGGTTGAGTGAACAGGAGCTGCCTTGTATAAGCCAACCGGCCTCTTGCAGATGTTTTCTTATGTTTTTTATGTTCTTATGTGTGTGTGTGTGTGTGTGTGTGTGTGTGTGTGTGTGTGTGTGTGTGTGTGTGATGCTTTCAATGTGTTACTTCTTATTGTTTTTGTTATTATTTGTATATATTAGTAGTAAGAACAGTAGTAATTGTTCTTATTGTTACGGATGTTATTTTAGTAGTAGTAGCAGTAGTAGAAGAGGAAGTAGCAGCAGTAGAGGAAGTAATAGTAGTAATAGCAGTAGTAGTAGTATTAACACTAGTAGTAGTCGTAGTAGTAGTAGTAGTCGTAGTAAAAATATTTGTAGAAGTTGTTGTTGCAGTGTTCTTTGTTGTATTCGTAGTCGTAGCTGTAGTACTAGCAGATTTTTACTATTATCGTTTTCATTTTGTTCATATTTTTATCATTACTGTCAATTTATTTTATCAGTAATAACAATATTATTATTATTATTATTATTATTATTATTATTATTATTATTATTATTATTATTATTATTATTATTATTATTATTATTATTATTATTATTATTATTATTATTATTATTATTATCATTATTATTATCATTATTATTATTATTGTTATTATTATTATTATCAGTATTATTAATGATCATCATAGGCTATAATACTTCCCATACTTTCTTTACAGGAGATGGATTACCCACCGGCAGCGATGATTACAGGGACCACGGTGGACAAATCGAGGAATGTTGTAGGTAAGTGTTGTTCTTTAGCAGTATATTCAATAATAATATTCCTCTCTCTCTCTCTCTCTCTCTCTCTCTCTCTCTCTCTCTCTCTCTCTCTCTCTCTCTCTCTCTCTCTCTCGTTTGTGCGTGCGTGCGTGTGTGCGTGCGTGCGTGCGTGCATGCGTGTGTGTGTGTGTGTGTGTGTGTGTGTGTGTGTGTGTGTGTGTGTGTGTGTGTGTGTGTGGGGGAGAATTCTCTCTTCTTCCAGAACTCTGCCTCCTTCTTAACTATATCCTCCACTTCTCTGTCACTCTTCCTCCAATCTCCTCCTCTCCCAACACCTTCTTCCTCTCTCCCACCTTCCTTTCTGTCAATATCCGTTTTCTCTCTCTTTACACCCCTTAATTTTCCCTCCCTATCCTATGATCAAACTCCTTCTCCCTCTTGCAACTCTTACTCTATCCTCCTCTCTCCCTCTCCTTTCTCCTGTCCTCCCCCCCTTAGTTCTTTGCCCGTCACATTTCTTTCTCTCTTCTACCCCATTCCTCTTCTCTCCTTTCAACTCTGTCCTCCTTTTCTTCTCTCCCCTTCCTTTTATTTTTTCCCTCGTTTCCTACTCTCTATCCCCAAACCTCCTCCTCCTTTATTCTTTATCTCCCTCTCCCTCTCCCTTTCTCCCTCTCTCCCTCTCTTCCCCACTCCATACTTACTTCATTCACCCCTACCTCCCTCCTACTCATTAATTCTCTCCTCCCTCGCTCACCCACTTCACCTCTTTTTCTCTCCCCATTCCTTCTCCCTCCCTCTTCACTTCTTTCTTTCCCATTTCTCCCCTAACCCTCCCCCCTCCTGCATCTTCCCCTCCTCCGTCGCTTAATCCCCTGCCAGCATCACTTCATATCTCTTTATCGCCGCCTTGCAATCCGTCAGACTGGATGAATGGCTTGCGGTCTCGACGGCGATGCATCAATACCGTGGTTCGACTCCCATCGTGGCCGTGTAACCTGAGCCATCACTCACTCCCACTTCTGAATGGGTGTTGAGAAGAAACATGGAAACATGGACGAGCAGGCAGCGGAAAGCCTGTTGGCTCATTACAAGGCTGCCTGCTTTCAGTGATTTAATCACTCCGTCAGCCACAGGATTGGCTTGCGGGAAGGATTAAAGCACTTGTGTACCTACTCTTGGATACATCCAGTTCACTCCCGATGCAACAATGTGTCAATCAAGCATTTCTTGAAGGAATTGATTGTCTCTGCGCTAATTACTTCTGCTGGAAGGCTGTTCCAGTGGCGAACAACTCTATTCCAGAAATAACTCCTGCCGATGTCAGTATTGCATCGCTTTACTTGAATTGTTTTTCCATTGTTTCTTGTTCTCAGGTTAGTTTGTAGCGTGAAGAGTTTGGAGTGATCAACATTGCTGAACTTGTTCAGGTACTTAAAGGTTTGTATCATGTCTCCCCGCAGTCGTCTCTTTTCCAACGTGAGGAGGTTGAGTCGCTCGAGTCGCTCTTCGTAAGGTTGAGTCCTCAGTGATGGTATCATCTTTGTGGCGCGGAGCTGTACTTTCTCAAGTAATTCAATGTCTTTCCTGTAATTTGGAGACCAGAATTGCACGGCGTATTTCAGGTGGGACATTACCAGCGAATTATACAAGGATAACATAACTCCCGGCGTCTTATATTCGAAGTTCCTCGCTATGAACCCGAGCATAGTATTGGCTTTTTTACAGGCAGACTTGCAGTGTTTTGTTTGTTTCAAGTCACTGCTGATTGTGACCTCGAGGTCTCTTTCCTCCTGTACTACCTGTAGTGGTTCGCCATCCATGTAATATGTGTGGTTGCTGTTTCTGGACCCGATATGCATTATTTTACATTTGGTAGTGTTGATGGACATCTGCCACTTTAATGACCATTGAGTGATCTGGTCCAGGTCTCTCTGGATAATCTCGCAGTCTGCTGTCGTGAGGGCCTTCCCACCCACCTTTGTGTCGTCGGCAAATTTTGAAAGAGTGGATTTTAATCCTAGTTCTGTGTCGTTAATATATATATATATATATATATATATATATATATATATATATATATATATATATATATATATATATATATATATATATATATATATAAACAATCAGATATATTAACATCACTGGGGATATGATTATCCCAGTTTTCATAGATACCTTGGAAGTAGTCCAGTAAGTTGGTTAAGCATGATCGCTTATTCTTGAAACCGTGCTGAGCATCGGAAATCATGTTGTTGTCTTCAAGAAACTTAACGAGTTTGTCTCTCATGATCTTTTCGAGAATTTTTCCTGCCACTGAGGTCAAGCTGATTGGTCTGTAGTTTAAGGCCACGCTTTTGTCTCCCTTTTTGTAGATCGGTGTTACGTTCGCTTGTTTCCAGTCTTTTAGAATTTTGTTTTGTTGTAGTGTCAGATTATAGATGGCGGTGAGTGGCTTGAGGATTTGCTGCTTGAGTTCCTTGAGCAGCCTGGGGTCGTCGGGTCCGGTTGACTTATTTGTGTCGAGTTTATCTAGGTATTTTTGCACGTCCCGTTAGTCAATTATGTCAATTTCTAGGGGTGATTTTCCACCGTGGGGTAGGGCTCTCGGGTACGGACTAGGTGTTCTCGACCGTGAACACAGACGTGAAGTTTTTATGTTCAGAATTTCTACCATTTGTCTGCTGTCCTGGGTTAGTACGTCACTTTCATCTTTTAGGGGACCGATATTGCTTTTTGCATTCCTTTTGGTTATTATATACGTGAAAAACCTTTTCGGGTTGGACTTGCCTTCGCGCGCAATTTGCTTTTTCATAGACGCGTTTATGTTGTCGGATGAGAGTTCTAGAAGCTCTGAGGCTTTGATGGTACTGTTCGCGAGCCTCATCAGTCATCATCAGCCTCATCAGAGAAGGAGAAAAAAGGAGGAGGAGAGGGAGGTGGTGGTGGTGGTGGCGGAGGTGGTTGAGTGTAACATCAGATAAAGGAGGACAAAATTAAGAAAGCGAGTAGAAAAAGGAACAGAAGAAATAAAATAAGGAGGATGAGGACAGCAACGAAGACAAGCAGGAGTGAGATGAAATGCAAAAGAAGACGGAGCGTAGAAGAAGTCTTTGGAATCAAGAAGAAAAAAAAAAGAGAAAGAAAAAGAGAGAGGGAGGAGGAAGGAGGGAATGAGACAGGAGAGAAAGAGAGCAATTTGGCTAGTGGGCGGGAAGGAAAACAAAAGAGGAGGAGGAAAGAAAAGGAAAAAAAAGAATGAAAATAAAGGTTGAGAAACGTATCGTAAAGGAATATGGAGGAAAGAAAGAAAGAATATGAGATTGCAGGGAAGGAAGGAAGTGGAAGCCAATTTGAGGTGTGAATAAAAATATTGAAATGATGATAGATAATTCACCGGAAAGACGGAGGTTATTGGAACGTGGAAAATAGATCAGAGATATTTTAGGAGGAAAGAAAATTATGAAAAAAAGAAGAGAAATGATAAGGAAAAAAAGAAAATGAGCAGATCTGAAAATTGCGGAAAAGAGAGAAGTAATAAAGGTAGGTTGAGAGAGAGAGAGAGAGAGAGAGAGAGAGAGAGAGAGAGAGAGAGAGAGAGAGAGAGAGAGAGAGAGAGAGAGAGAGAGAGAGAGAGAGAGAGAGAGAGAGAGAGAGAGAGAGAGAGAGAGAGAGAGAGAGAGAGAGAGAGAGAGAGAGAGAGAGAGAGAGAGAGAGAGAGAGAAGGAGGAAGTGGGAAAAAGGTTCAGAAGAGGAAGAGGAAGTGCTCAAGAGGAGGAAGGGTAGAACGAAGATCAGAGGAAGGAAAGGGGAGAAAGATAATAAAGAATGGGAAAAAAGGAAACGGAGGAGGAGGTGGTAAGACGAACTAGAAAATGTAAAGAGAGAAGAGAGAGGAGTGAAATGAGGGAAAGGAGGAGGAGGTGAAAGAAAAGGAGAAGAAGAGGAATAGGACAGTGACATGCTACGAGAAAATAGAAAGATAAAAAAAGTGCATTGAAGAGAAGAAGGAAAATAAGAAAAGACGAAAAGACAGAACAGAGATAAACCTGAAGTAGAAATGTGGAAGGAGAAGGAGTAAAAGGAGAAATATCAGGAGGGAGAGGAAAAAACACGAGGTGATGACGCAAGGAAGGGAGAACGAGGAATGAAGTTTGGAAAGGAGAAAAATATTGGAAGGTGAGGAGGTGAAGGAGGAGAGGAGAATACGAAAAAACAATGGACAAGTAAGAGGGGCAGGAGGAGAAAAGGAAAAACAGAAATGGAAAGAAAAATAGGAGATAAAGCGAAACGAGGAGGAGAAGAAAGAAGGTGAAGGTAAATTGAGGGTCACACGTTACAGCTGCGCGTGGCGTCGGTGCTCATCTCCGTCTCGTTGTCCCTTGAGCCTGTGGCGGGTAAGAAGACAGTTTACCTTCCCAGGCTTCCTCAGGTGCCCATTAATCGACCAGCCAGAAATGAGCAGCTGGGCCGGCTGGGTGCCGATTGCCCGGGCTGGGATCGAACCCGGGCTCACGAATTCGTAGTTAGTCGCGCTAACCACCAAGGCACAGAGAAGAAAAAAGCGAGGAAGAGGAGGAGGAAAGATCATATAAAAAGCAGAAGAAAATTGAGAAAAAGGGAATTAATTAGGTAGATAGAACATAAGGACAAGGAAGAAAAGTAAGCAGGGAAAAGAAAGAAGGAGTAGGAGGAGGAAGAGAAGGAAGTGAAAAAAAAGGAAAGAAGAAAACGATAAAGAAATACGCAGGGGAAGCAGGAGAAGGAAGAGAAAAAAGAAGGAAAGAGGAGGAGATAAGGAAAAACGTAAAGAAGAGGAGGGGGAGGAAGAAAAGGAAGAGAAGGAAGAGGAGGAGGAGGAGGAGGAGGAGGTAGATAAATTAGAAGAGAAAAAGAGAGAAAGAGCTGGATAAACAGACCAACAAACTCTAGAGTAAAATAAGTAAAAACACAAGGGTAAGAAAACAAACAAACAGGAGATCATTCAGCGGCAAACAACGAGGCGTGAAATTACATAAGTTTTCCCATGAAAGTAAACAACGAAACAAGAAAACGGAGTAACAGCAAAAGGAGGAAAAATGGCCAAAACATTGAGTAACATGTAACTACGTAGCTAATCTCCCATTCCGTTTTCCCTCTCCCCTTCCCTTCCCTTCAGACCATTCCCATCACTTCCTTTTCTCCCAACCCTTACATCACCATCCCCTCCCTCTTTTCCCTCTCCCCTTCCACAAATCCTCCCTTCTGTTTTTCCCCTTATGCTTCCTCTTCCCTTTCCTCACCCTTCCCCTTTAACCTTTTCCCCACCTCTTCTCTTCCTCTCTCCCCCCTCCCCTTACATCTCCTCCCACTATCTCCTTCTCCCCTCTTTATAAATCTTTTTCCATGCACTCCCTTCACTTCACATTTCCTTTCCTCCCTCCCCTACATCCCTCCTCTCCTTATGTCCCTCTCCTCCTCGCCACAAATCCATCCCTTATTCCTCCCCTTCTCTCTTACGTTTCCCTTTCCCCTCTTCCACCTTTCCTTTCTTCCTTAACCATTCATCTCTTCTCTTTCCTCACCATCCTCTCAGACCAATCCCCTCCCTCTTCCTCACCCTTCCACTTCCTCCCGTCCTTCCCCTTACTCCTCCTTACAGACATTTTTTCCCTTCCTTTTCCCCTTCTCTCCCCTCTTACAATCCCTTCAAAATGCTTCCCGCCATCTCCCTCCCCTTTCATAACACTTTTGTTTCCCTACCTCTATGTCCTTACAAACACTCTTCCCCCCTCCATCCCATTTTCCTGCCCTTCCCTCTCCTTATTCCTTCATCTCAAATCCATCTCCCCTTCCTCACCCTCCCATTTCTCTTCATTTCCCCTTTCCCCTTCCCTTTCAACCTCTCCTTCCTTTTCCCCTCATCTCCGACACCCCTCCCCTCAGTTAAATACAATCTCCCCTTTCCAATCTCTGGCTCTCCCCTCTGAGAAATATTTTCTGCGCATTAAGCCTTCCAAACTATGTTTAACCCTATTCGTTCCGACCCGGGCCACATTTGCCCCCCCCTGAGGATTTTTGTCAAAACGATCATTTTTTTTTTATTACCAAGTTTAAAAGAAAAACAGACCTACTGATAAACGTAGAAAATACCGTAGATTAAGATGCGATATCAAAAATAACCATAGGAGCCTCCGTTATCTTGCTAAACACGAATATTTAGAAACATCGACGCGAATCATTTTGAAGCACGGCGATACGCTGTGAAAAAAAAACCAACGTTCAAACGCCTCCGGATGACGATATTATTACTGTTATAAGTATTAATATACCTGTATTGTATAGTGCTATACTGCATGTTCTGCATCTTTTATGTTAACAAAGCTTTAGCTGATACACTAAACAGACCAACAAACAAGCTAGCTGTAATAAAAACATAATAAAAACGTACACAGCCCGCTGTGTACGAGAGTTATTCAACGGCAGTTGGCGACACGAGCTTGTGATTGCGGCGAGGCGATGACGAATTATGGCACATACAATACTTATTTTGACACTACCATAAGGTGATAACTGTGTCTCGTACATATGTTAATTTCTTGTACTTTGGCCAGACAATTCCTATATATAGCTAATAAAGAAAAAAACGTACGTGCTTGGAGTCAGAGAGAGAGAGAGAGAGAGAGAGAGAGAGAGAGAGGCCAGTCATAGGCTATTTGACCGTTTGAACCTAGCTCCCCTCTCTTCCATCTTTCATAGATATATATATATATATATATATATATATATATATATATATATATATATATATATATATATATATATTTATATATATATATATATTAACCAGGCAACAATGATACTACCCAAAATAATATCAGTGCCAGTGTCACTTGCTGCGAAATATTCATGTCATTCATATTCAGTTCCTTTCAATATAAGCAAATATTCTCTTCATCTCAAAAAAATTTTCTCTCTGTAAAAAAAAATTTTATGAAAGATAAGAAGAGGGAGCTAGGTTCAAAAAGAATAAGAGATGACTGGCTCTCTCTTCTCTCTCTCTATATATATATATATATATATATATATATATAAAATATGAAAGATGGAAGAGAGGGAGCTAGGTTCAAAACGGTCAAATCTCTCTCTCTCTCTCTCTGACACTTATCATCAACGCCACCATCACGACCACCATCATCACCACCATCATCATCACCATCATCACCATCATCATCACCATCATCACCATCATCACCATCATCAACATCAACACCATCATCACCACCACCATCATCACCACCATCATCATCACCATCATCAACATCAGCATCACCACCATCATCATCACCACCATCATCATCATCATCACCATCATCACCATCATCATCACCATCATCATCACCACCATCATCATCAACATCACCATCACCACCATCATCATCACCATCATCATCACCACCATCATCATCACCATCCATCACATCACCACCTTCATCATCACCACCATCATCATCAACAACATCATCTCCATCATCATCATCATCATCATCAACAACATCATCACCATCATCATCATCACCACCATCATCATCACCATCATCATCACCATCCTCATCACCACCATCATCATCACCACCATCATCACCACCATCATCATCACCACCATCATCACCACCATCATCACCACCATCATCATCACCACCATCATCATCACCACCATCATCATCACCACCATCATCACCACCAGCAACATCATCAACACCATAATCATCACCACCATCACCATCATCACCATCATCATCACCATCATCATCACCACCATCATCATCACCACCATCATCACCACCATCATCATCATCATCACCATCATCACCATCATCATCACCATCATCATCACCATCATCATCATCACCACCATCACCATCATCACCATCACCACCATCATCATCACCACCATCACCATCACCACCATCATCACCACCATCATCACCACCATCATCACCACCATCATCACCACCATCATCATCACCACCATCATCATCACCACCATCATCATCACCACCATCATCACCATCATCACCATCATCACCATCATCACCACCATCATCATCACCACCATCACCATCATCACCAAAAAGGAGGAAGAAGAGGATGAAGAAGAGGAAGAGGAAGAAGAGGAGGAAATAGAGGAAGAGGAAGGAGAGGAGGAAGAAGAAGAGGAAGGAGAGGAAGATGCATAAGAGGAGGAAAAAGAGGAAGAAGAAAAGGAAGAGGAAGAAGAAGAGGTAGGGGAGGAAAAGGAGGAAGAAGCTAGAAGAGGAAGAAGAAGAGGACGAGAAGCTAGGAAGAGGTGGAAAAGTATAGAAGAAGAGGAGGAAGAAGAGGAAGAAGAGGAGGAAAAGAGTGAAGGGGACAATAAGGAGGAAGAAGAGGAAGAAGGAAGAAGAGGAAGACTAGGAAGAGTAGGAAGAAGAGGAAGAAAAGGAGGAAGAGGATGAAGAAGAGGAAGAGGAAGAAGAGGAGGAAATAGAGGAAGAGGTGGGAGAGGAGGAAGAAGAGAAAGAGGAAGAGGAGGAAGAAGAAGAGCAAAATCAAGAAAAAGGAAGAAGAAGATGAGAAGGAAGAAGAAAAGGAAGAGTGAGAGGAAGAATGAGGAAGAAGAGTAGGACGAGAAGCTAGGAAGAGGAGGAAAAGTAGGAAGCAGAGGAAGAGGAAAAGGAGAAAGAAGAAGAGGACGAGGAGGGGAAAAGAGGAAGAGGGAAAAGGAGAAAGAAGAGGAAGAGGAGGAAGAAGAGGAAAAGGAGGAAGAAGAGGAGGAAGGAAAGGAGGAAGAGCAGGAAGAAGAGTAAGAGGAAGAAGAGGAGGAAATAGAGGAAGAAGAGGAGGAGGAGGAAGAACAGGAAGAGGAGGAAGATGAAGAAGAAGAGGAAGAAGGAAGGGAAGAGGAAGAAGAGGAAGAGGCAGAAGAAAAGGAAGAGGAAGAAAAAGAGGCGAGAAGCTAGCGAGAAAAGGAAAAGGAGGAAGAGGAGGAAGAAGAGGAAGAGGAAGAATAAAAGGAGAAAGAAGAGGAAGAGGAGGAAGAAGAAAAGGAGAAAGAAGAGGAGGAGGAAAAGAAGGAAGAAGAGGAAGAAGAAGAAGAAAAGAAGGAAGAATAGGAAGAGGAGGAAGAAGAAGAAAAGAAGGAAGAATAGGAGGAAGAGGGAGAAAAGGATTTTATTTCTTGAGAGTTTCTTTTCACTCATTATTCACTATTGCTTTACACCATTGATTAGGTTCCAGTACTTAGTGTTCACGAGCGTTATTGTTGTTCAGAAAAATCAATACGATGCTGGCTATACGAGGGCGAAAAATCTCAAGGGGTCGGAACGTATAGGGTTAAGGGACGTCGAAAGGCGAGGGTTTTGCCGGCCTTTCCAACCCTCTTCTCTTTCTTTCTTCCCCAACAGGAATCTTGTACGTATGCAAAGAAGTGTGTGTGTGGCCCGGGAATGTCGGCCCGTGCCCACTTTTCATATTCTGGCTCCTACGTGGCTCAAGTGTTTGGGCGGTAGAAGATGTAGATGTAGCTGTGGTGCTGTTGGTGGTGATAGGGATAGTGGTGGGTGGTGGTAATGGTTGTGGGAGCGGTGGGGACGATTGGATATAAAAAGTAGTAGTAGTTTTCGTGATAGCAGTAGTACATATTTTTTTTGCTGTATTTACAGAAGAAGCAGTAATAATTGCTGTAGTAGTAGTAGTAGTGGTGGTAGTAGTAGTAGTAGTAGTAGTAGTAGTAGTAGTGGTAGTAGTAGTAGTGGTAGTGGTATTGGTAGTAGTAAGTGGAGGTGGTGGTACCAGTAGTAATAGTTGGTATTATCATTGCCATTTTACTTTCCCTCCGCTAGTCCTCAGCGTATCTTCCACAGACTTCTTTCCGCTTACCCCTCGTCCTATTTTTCTTCTTTCCAAACTTTAGTGTCCGCCTTCTCTTCCTCCTCAGCCTCCGAGGGGAATTCTGGCACCCGACATTTCTGGAACTATTTTTATCTCTACTTTTATATATATATATATATATATATATATATATATATATATATATATATATATATATATATATATATATATATATATATATCTGTCTGTGTGTGTGTGTGTGTGTGTGTGTGTGTGTGTGTGTGTGTGTGTGTGTGTGTGTGTGTGTGTGTGTGTGTGTAATAATAATAATAATAATAATAATAATAATAATAATAATAATAATAATAATAATAATAATAATAATAATAAAACGGTTTATTGAGAGGAAGGATTGCAGCCCTAGAGCTGAAATTTACAAACTTTACATGGGCAAAGTAATAATAATAATAATGATAATAATAATAGTGATAATAATAGTAACAATAATGGTAATAATAATAATAATGAAAATACTGATATTTACAGCTTCTGTTGTCGAGGGGTTTACATGTTGTTGATTAGCCTGACCATCGCGGGCACGGCGCTGTTCTTGTAGCGGTCCGTCCGTGCCCGTATTGACGTGGCTCACGGACTGGCTAGGACGGGAGACTGCAGGCGGGAGTAGATTCCGGTGTCTGGGGTGGTATAGCAGACCGGTCGCACAGCGTTGCAGCAGGGCTGAATGACGAACTTGAAGGGTGGTGAGGGTGAGGATATCGAGGGCGTCTTGGTAGTTGGTGTAGTTGGGGCCCAGGATGATTTTGCATGCCCGTTTTTGAACGCGCTCCAGTTGGCGGCGTTGCGTGAGGTTGAAGGAGTTGGACCATGCTGGGGACGCGTACGTGAGCTGCGGGAGTATGAATGTGCTGTACACACTCGCCAACTCACGTCCGGGAGTCCCCAGCGTCTTGAGCCTCCGCAGGAGGTACATTTTGTAGGTGGCGGATTTGATGAGTTTGGTGGTGTGGTCCTTTCATGTGAGTTTGTTGTCTATCGTGACTCCAAGTAGCTTAGTAGACTGGACTACCTGAAGAGGAGTGTCATTTAAGAAGACTGCAGGAGGGGTGACGGGGGCTGAGGAGGTGTTGATGTGCATGACTGTGGTTTTGGTGTCGTTGATGGTGACGTAGTTGTCTGTTGTCCATGATTGAAGGCTGTGTAGGAGGCCTTGGAGTTGACTGTAGTCAGGGTTGTCGTTGTTGATGGTGACTCCTAGTGTGGTGTCGTTTACATACTTCCAGCGGTTGGGGGTGTGGGTCAGTGCGCTGTTGATCAATATCAGGAAGAGAAGCGTGCCGACCTTGGTCCCTTGAGGCATTCCGCAGGTGAGGTGCTGAGGGGGAGAGGCCACTCCCTGATACCTCACCACCTGACTGCGTTGGGAGAGGAAGTCGGCCAGCCAGGACACTAAGCTTGGATGAACCCCGAGGTTAATTGCCTTGATGACAGTGGCGTGGTGGACGAGATCAAAAGCTTTTCTGAAGTCTATGAATGCAAGGGCGACTGATGTTTTCCGTTGTTCGAGGTTCTTGTAGGCAAAGTCAAGTAGGCTGATAAGGCAGTGTGTGGTGGATGAGGTCTTCATGTTGCCGTACTGTTGAGTGTCAATAAGGGGGGCAAGGTGGGAGTATGTCCATTTGAAGATGAAATCTTCGCATAGGAGGCTGGGAATGGGAGTGATTGAAATGGGTCTAAGGTCGCCTAGGGACTGAGGGTTTGGGGTTTTAGGGACTGGGGTGACGTAGGCTGTTTTCCAATCAGCGGGACACTGGCTTTGACGGAGGGAGGCGTTGAGTATTGAGGCGAGGGGAGCGGCTAATTCTGGGGCGAACTCTTGATAAATTTTGATGGGAAGGTCGACTGGTGTAGTGGATCGCTTTGACTTGAGCCGACACAGTGATCTGGCGACCTCACATTCCTGAACTAGGGAGAGAGGAGAAGGGGTGGGCAGGTAGGCTGGGAATGAGTTGAGGTCGAGGCTGGGAAGACACTGACAGATGGTAACGAAATGGGTATTAAGGGCCTCCGCTGCATCTGTCGCTGGGAGGTGGGAGACGCCTGGGATGGGGAGGGTGTTCTTGGTGAGTTCACACAGGTCTCTGATTTTCGAAAACCACTTACTGATGTTGGAGTGTTTGAGGCTGTGGATCTTCTGGGGGTAGTAAGTAGCTTTGGCTTTCCTTATTTCACGTAATACTTGGTTCCTGCTACTACTACATACTACTACTACTGGGAGACAAAGAGCGTCTATCTCCGCCCAAAAATGAAAGTTGGAGGTACTGAAGAGAAACATTATCCCATCAATGGTAGATTAAAAAGTATTGATTGATCTGGACTCTGTGTGTGTGTGTACGTGTGTGTGTGTGTGTGTGTGTGTGTGTGTGTGTGTGTGTGTGTGTGTGTGTGTGTGTGTGTGTGTGTGATTCACCTCTTGGTCTGCTGCGGGTCTCTCTCGAGACAGCCAGCCGTTACCCTACGGAAGGAGCTCAGAGCTCAGTGACCGATCTTTGGATAGGACTGAGACCACTCACACACAACACACCGCGACAACGAGTCGCAATTCCTCGCCTTACGTCGCGTACCTACTCACTGCTAGGTGAACAGGGGCTACACGTGAAAGAAGATAAACCCAACTTATATTCACCCGGTGTGTGTGTGTGTGTGTGTGTAATAATAATAAATGTTGTGTGAGAGGATTACACAAATTGATGGATATACAGATAGAGAGAAAGATAAACATGCAGATGGATAGATGATATAGTAGATGTTTGAGTAGAAAGGTTTGTGTACAGATAGATAAATAAATGAATATTAGAAAGAAATACAGACAAATAGACAGACCAAAAATATACAGAACTTCATTCTCAGGTGACAGGAGGCTCATGTCACATCAGGAAACTGGTCAACAGAGGCTAATGCCACCCTTTAAACTCTCTTTCATGATCGTCTCACTGCTCTCGGTCTTGTCTCCTTCATTATTAGAACAAGATAACGTGACGCCTCTACATTAAAGATACAGATAATCGTAGTAACCACAAGTAGTTGAGTGGTTACTAAATACGTAAAAACAAGAAGCAAGGAAAATACGAAAAAATATGAAGGATCGGAAAAAGTTGGAAAGAATATGACAATAGATGGACGACATTCTGGAAAAGAGAGACTAAAGGGGAATTGAAAACAAGGCGATGAACTAAACTGAAATCTGCTACTTCCGCGAGGCCTCACCACACGGATGAGCAGCAGGACAGTTCCTCCTCGCGCCGCCCCTCGGAGCAGCGGTGTGGCTAATGCAAGAAGCAGTTCCGCCCGCTGGGCCCCAAGGCCACGCCGGAGGGATGGGACGGAATACAGAAGCAGGACGTGGTCAGGGAGGGAGCCCGGAAGGAAAGTTTAACAGAATAAACTGAAAGGTTAAACGCTGAGACTAGCAGAGTGTCTCACAGGCGTCAAGGCTCCAGAGGGGAGGGGGTCAATATTTTATCGTTGGTGAAATAAAGGCGCTGCTTATCACTAAACTCTAATAACATTACTTTTTCAGAATTTAGGAGGCTTACTACGCAGTATAAACTCTTCGGTCAAATAAAATAAGGTTTGGTTTATTCTAGAAGTTAAGGTTCAGTAGTTTGTGTTTCTATCGTTGGTGAAAGAGACATAGCTTTGGTAATGACTCAGCTATTAATATTGCTACTTATTAGAGTTTAAAAGGTTTATTAGCCTATGTAAGTTGTTCAATCGAATAGATGGTTTGGTTCATTCCAGAAGTAGAATGAGTAATAGTTTTTGTCGGCGGTGAAAGAAAGTGACAGGGTGCTACTAATCAGTAAAATATATTAATACTACTTTTGGGGTTTTAGAAGGTTTGTATATCTCTGTAAGCTCTTAGTCAAACAAGCGAAGGTTTGCTTAATTTCAGAAGTCCAATAGAATATTTTGTTACAGTAAAAGGGAGACGTTGCTTCATTAATTTTTAAACTCTATTAGTACGTATTGCTGCTTATTGGGATTCAAATTTGCTACACCTTAGTCAAATAGGTTAAGGTTTGGTTTACTCCGTGAGCTGAGCGTCCAATAGGTCGAGGGTGCCGATGGGTGCCAAAGGTGCAGTAGACTTTAGTTCATCAGATTAAGGGTTAGGTCCTCAGTCCAACACAGTTGGCCTGTAAGCTTCCAAAACCTATGAAAAACTACGAAAAACTATCCAAAAACTCGAAGATTCCTGGTAAAGCTAGAGCTAAAAAATGCTGGCAGAGATGCATATAGACCTGAGTTCATGCAGATTTAAGGGACAGTTCCTCGTCCCAACACAGCGTGTTAGTCAGCTTCGAAAAACAAAGAAAAATACCCCAAAACACGACCATTCCTGGTAAAACGTTTGGTGATCAGAAAAAGCAAACAAATTTAAGGAAGTTGTGCAGGAACTCTCTTTAGCACCGGGTGCTTAGTAAACAACCTGACCATTACGGAGAGCACAGGTTGGGTCAGTCTGGTCTGGCCACTTACATGAACGCTGGAATTGGATTGTGAAATAAGTTCTAGACGTAAAGGAAAATGATGTGGCTGTTGGCGATCACGAAAAAGTGCTGCAGTGTTTCCGGGAGGGTTCAGAGTTAAGGATCGGGTGGGGGACTTTAGCGATACAACAAGAAACTAATAGCATTCTTATGTGGCTGTCGAGAAAGAATTTAAGTTATAGGAAGGAGGAAACACAGACGAAGGTTCGATGTTCTTCAGTCTACTAATAAAAGGGATAAAAGAAAAAAAATATATTGGTAAACTCTTGCATTTGGAAGTTGAAGGGCATTAGGGATGAGTTAGGGCATAAGTTTTGCGGAGTCAGGCAGCGGAGGGGAGGGAGGGGGGAGGTGACAGGACGCAGATGGCACGTTGAGAAGAACAGTTGCCATGAAAATAGCGATAGAAGACACGCAGCAAGGGAACCAACGACATAACGAAAATATAAAAAAAAAGTTAAATCAGAAGCAAGGAAAAGTGAAAAGGAAGGAGAAGAAGCAGACGAAAAAAAGAACATACGAATAATTTAATGAATGAAACTGTTGATAAATAAATATATAAACAAGTAAATAAGTGAATAATGATAATAACGACTAATAAGGATAGTAATAACAACCTAAACTCCTCCCATCATATCATCCTCCACTATTTTCCCTTCTCTCCTTTCCTCCTCCTTCCCTCCTCCCCCCACCTCCGTCCCTTCCTTCACCTCTGTTCATCCGTCTTCCTCCTCCCTCCTGTCACTGGCAATCACCCCCTCCTGTTGACGGGAGAGAGAGAGAGAGAGAGAGAGAGAGAGAGAGAGAGAGAGAGAGAGAGGGCATCAGGTCCCCTCTCATGCAGTAGACTCTCTCTCTCTCTCTCTCTCTCTCGATGAAATGTATGATCTTCCCATGTGTATGTATCCTCCTCTTCCTCTTCCTCCTCCTCCTCCTCCAGTTTCGTTCGCAAGTCAGTGGGATCATTTCTATGATATCCCCGACCTTTTCCGTCCTGATGGTCTTCACCTCAATGCGATTGGCTCAGCACGGCTTGGTAGGTTGCTGAACGAGGAGGTA
This sequence comes from Eriocheir sinensis, assembly GCF_024679095.1. NCBI lineage: Eukaryota > Metazoa > Arthropoda > Malacostraca > Decapoda > Varunidae > Eriocheir > Eriocheir sinensis. The sequence goes on from NC_066509.1 coordinate 42,249,263, forward strand.
CTTTTGTACTCAAAAAACTCCGAGCGCGGGAGGGGCACCAAAGTATCGTAAACAACCAACCAGTAGGGACCGCTCATTACACACCAAGGCCCCCAACAGTGAACACAAGCAGACACCAGACTACTGTGCCGCGAAGCGTTGAAGTCAAGAAGGACATTTCTGTCCTATACACCAACGCGCGGAGCTTAATACCCAAACGGGATGAGTTACTTGCCTATGTTGACGTAGAAAGTCCGGACGTGATTGCCATCACCGAAACGTGGGCCACCTCTGACCACCTAATGACCGAATTCTCAATTCCGGGATACGAGAGCTTCTACAAAAACAGACTTCACAAGAAAGGAGGAGGTGTTATCTGTTACGTCAAGAACCAATACCCTGCCGTAGAAATAACCAAAGAAGACTCAGAGAAATATGACACTGTATATGTTGAACTGGAGACTAGCAAGCACAACAAAATAACGATTGGAACCGTTTACAGACCTCCAAAGCAACAAGCAGCGGACGACGAAGCGCTGTACGAGGAAATTCACACCATAACACAAAACAAACAGTCAGTCATTATCGGGGACTTTAACTGTTCCAACATTGACTGGACCACGATGATTGGAGATCGGGAGGGTAACAGATTGCTCGAAATGTTAGAGGACAATTTTCTTACTCAGATTGTTACCCAACCGACGAGGGAAAATAACTTATTAGACCTAGTACTCGTGAGTGATTCAGATCTCACACGTGAATGTCAAGTCGGCGAAAAACTGGATGGTTGCGACCATCACCTAATTCGCCTAAAAACAGACCATGAACTCACCGAAAACATGTCCAAGATTCCAGACTACAAAAAAGCCAATTTTAACTTCGCTCGTGAGCTGCTAACCCAGACAACTTGGGAACCCATGAACCTCACTCCGGTGGACGGCGCGTGGAACGGCTTTAAGAACAAACTCCTGGAGGTAGAGAGAACGACTGTTCCCATGAAGACAAGGAGAACAAATAATGCCACAAGCACACCATGGATGACTACCCAAGTTCGACGGGCGATTAATTTGAAGAAGAGAAAATACAACTTGCTAAAGGAAAACAGCACTGACGAGGCACGCGAACAGTATCATCAAAGCCTCAGAGCTTGCAGAACACTCATTCGCCAGAGTAAACGTGACTATGAAAAGCAAATTGCACGCGAAGCCAAGTCCAACCCGAAAAAGTTCTTCACGTATATAAGAACCAAACAGAAGACAAAACCCAATATCGGTCTCCTAAAAGATGAAAGTGACGTACTAACACAGGTCAGTAGACAAATGGTCGAAATCCTATACAGGAACTTCGCGTCTGTGTTCACGGTCGAGAATACCCAGTCCGTACCTGAGAGCCCTTCCCCACCGATGGGAATCACTCCCTAGAAATTGGTACAATCGACGAACGGGATGTGAAAAGTACCTAGACAAACTCGAGACAAACAAGTCTACCGGACCCGACGACTTGTCACCCAGGCTGCTCAAGGAACTCAAGCAGCAAATCCTCAAGCCACTCACCGCCATCTACAATCTGTCACTACAACAAAACAAAGTCCCGAAAGACTGGAAACAAGCGAACGTAACACCGATCTACAAAAGGAGACAAAAGTGTGGCCCTAAACTACAGACCAATCAGCTTGACCTCAGTGGCGGAAAAATCCTCGAGAAGATCATCAGAGACAAACTCGTTAGGTTCCTTGAAGACAACAACATCATTTCCGATGCTCAGCACGGTTTCAGGAACAAGCGCTCATGCTTAACCAATTTATTGGACTTCTTCCAAGGTATCTATGAAAACTGGGATAATCATATCCCCAGTGATGTTATATATCTAGACTTTCAGAAAGCCTTTGACAAAGTGCCACATGAAAGACTCCTCAAGAAACTTAAGTCGGCGGGATCAGGCGACGATCTGACAGCGTGGATCAAAGACTGGCTCACTGAAAGAAAACAACGAGTTGTACTCAACGGACAGGCCCGAGTGGCTCCCGGTCACAAGTGGAGTGCCACAGGGTCAGTGCTGGGACCCATACTTTTCATCATATATATCAACGACCTAGAACTAGGATTAAAATCCAATCTTTCAAAATTTGCCGACGACACAAAGGTGGGTGGAAGGCCTCACGACGGCAGACTGAAATTATCCAGAGAGACCTGGACCAGATCACTCGGTGGTCAGAAAAATGGCAGATGTCCTTCAACACTACCAAATGTAAAGTAATGCATATCGGATCCAGAAACAGCAACCACATATACCACATGGGTGGCGAACCACTACATGTTGTGCAAGAGGAAAGAGACCTCAGGGTCACCATCAGCAGTGACTTGAAACAAACAAAACACTGCAAGTCCGCCTGTAAGAAAGCCAATACAATGCTTGGGTTCATATCGAGGAACTTCGAATACAAGACGCCGGAGTTATGTTATCCTTGTATAATTCGCTGGTAAGGCCCCACCTGAATACGCCGTGCTATTCTGGTCTTCTAATTACAGGAAAGACATTGAATTACTTGAGAGAGTACAGCGCCGCGCCACGAAGATGATACCATCACTGAGGACGAAACCCTATGAAGAACGACTCGAGCGACTCAACCTCTTCACGTTGGAAAAGAGACGACTGCGGGGAGACATGATACAAGTCTTTAAGTACCTGAACAAGCTCAGCAACGTTGATCACTCCAAACTCTTCACGCTACAAACTAACCTGAGAACAAGAAACAACGGAAAAACAATTCAAGCAAAGCGATGCAATACCGACATCGGCAGGAGTTATTTCTCGAATAGAGTTGTTCGCCACTGGAACAGCCTTCCTGCAGAAGTGGTTAGCGCAGAGACCATCAACTCCTTCAAGAAACGCATTGATCGCCACTTTGCTGCAACAGGAGTGAACTGAACGTTCCCAAGAGTAGGTACACAAGTGCTTTAATCCTTCCCTGCAAGCCACTCCTGTGGCAAACGGATTGATTAAATCACTGAACGCAGGCAGCCTAGTAATGAGCCAACAGGCTTTCTGCTGCCTGCTAGTCCATGTTTCCATGTTTCCATGTTTCCTCCTCCTCCTCCTCTCCTTTTCTTCACCCACCACCCTTTCGTTCTCCCTGCCCTGACCTCCCCTTCTTCCCTCTTTTTCTTCCTCTCATGCACTCCTTTTTTTCCTATTACTTCTTCCTTGCACCCTTCATTCCTTCTCATCCGTATTACCATTCCTCGTCATCTTCCTCCTCGTTCTTTACTGATTCATTTGTTCAGTGAGTCAGTCAGTCATTCAGTCGTTCATTATGGGATCAGTTTATTTCCTATTCCTACATTTAGTGCACCAGATATGTTAGTCTTTAATAATGTTTTTTTATTACTTCTATTTGTGAGTAGATATTTTCAGTCCTCGTTATTTGTTTTACTACTTTTATTACTATCACTATTCCTACTGCTACCAGAAATCTTATAAATGTATATACTCGTATAACACCATTTGTAAGATCTTTGCCTCTACCATCATCACTATATATTTTCATTTATATTTATCTTGGGTTTGTTTTTATTTTTTCAACATCCTCGTCCCTCATTTTTAGCCTCGTATCCTTCCTTCCTTCCTCCTCATCTTTTTTTTACTTCTTTACCTCCTTCACGCACTCTCTTCCCTTTCTATTTTTATTTGCAATCCTCGTCACTTCTTTCGTTCTTTTACTAGTTTCCTTCCTCTTTATCTTCTTTATTTCCTTATTCCTCTCTCCTACATTTTTTGGCTTTATGTCCTTATTTATCCTTTCTTGCTTCTCTTCCTTTCTTCCATTCTTCCATCCACTGTTGCTATCTTTCTTCTTTCCTTCCTTTTCTCCTTCAATTCCTTTCTACCTCGGCCGGTCTTTCATTACTCCTCTGCCTCGGTCTTCCCTCCCTCCATTCTGTAATATTTGCCTCCATTACTTCACACTTTCCTCTCCTCTTCCCCTCCTTCATTCACGCATCATTTTTTAATTCCAGTTTTTATCTTTCCATTCTCTGCGCCATAAGGTCGTCAGGGTACACGTCTACTCTAATGATGAGAAGAGTTGATTGATAAGGAAGTTGTAGTTTATATATATTTACCGATGATGGACGCTGATTAATATCCATCAGGACTCACCTGTGGACGCGGCCAGGTGTGTGTGTGTGTGTGTGTGTGTGTGTGTGTGTGTGTGTGTGTGTGTGTGTGTGTGTTTATTTTTATTTTATTTTTATATATACGTATAATATTTTTTGACTATGTTCTTTTCTTTTTCTTTTTTCATTTATATATTTTCTTGCATTTCTTGTTTATTTTCTATCACTTATTTCTATATTGTTTCTTTCACCTTCATTATATTTTTATTCCTTTTCTTTCTCTTTGTTTCATTCTTTCTTGCATTCCCCTAATGATCATTTTCATTCATCCCTGCTCTTTTTCTTACTTTGGCTTATTATATTTTCCTTTTTCCTTCGTGTTATTAATTCTTTGCACTCATGTTTTTTCTTCTTTTTATTTTCTTCATATCCATATTTTCTTCCTTTCTTGTCTTGTCTCTCCTATTTATTCTTTTTTTTCTTTCCATGAAAGAGTGAATATATTTTTTCCTCATTTTAACTTGAATGAGTGTTTTATTTTTTTCTGAGTACCTTTCACTGAATTAGTTTTCAGTAGTTTGCTCGTAATCAATTCAAAATAACTTTTATTTCATCATCTGTTTGTTTTGATATTTGCCCATGACAGACAGACAGACAGACAGACAGACAGACACAAGCCCACAGAGAGACAAATAGACAAACATAAACACAAACAAAAAAGCCGACATACAGAAAACTCACTGCACATACTGAGAGACAGACATATGGACAGGAAGGCGAACATTTAAAGCGACGGACGTTTTGAATAGACAGACAAACAAATGTTGAATAAAGACAAACAGACAAATCTAATGCCTAAGAGAGTATTTCAATCAGCCAGTCAGTCATCCAGCCACTCAGTCAATCAGAAAGTTATTTTTAAAAGTCGGTCATAAGGTCACGTAGTAGGCTATTAAGTCACTCAGTCAATTAGTCAGTATTTCAATCAATCATTTATTTAGTTGGTCAGTTACCCAATTGATGAGTCAGTCAACTAAACTAATCATTTAGTCAGTCGATCAACCGCTCAGTCAGTCCATCAGTCAGTCAGTCAGCCAGTCAGTCAGTCTATCAGTCAGTCAGTCCACTACTACAAAAAGGTAGGTTATGAGAAAATATGCCGTTCAACGTTTTTATTTATTTATTTCAGTATTTATTTACTTGTTTACTTATTTATTCATTCAATCCTCCATTCATCCCTCCATCCATCCATCCATCCATTCATTCATTCATATGCTCTGTTTACTTTTCCTGCCCCGGCCCACGCTGACCCTAATTCCGCAAAGTTAGCGTCAAACAGTCAGTCAGCTGGTCGTTAAGTCTGTCGGTCAGCTGGTTGAACAGCTCGTCAGTCATTAAGTCAGTCATCCAGTGAGTGGATCGGTTAGTCAATGAGTGAGGGAGAGAGTGGGTGGACCAGTCAGTCAATCAGTCAGTCAGTTAGTTCGTCGGTCAGTAGGTCAGTCAGTCAGTCAGTGGATCGGTCTGTCAGGGAGTGAGAGAGGAAGTGAGTGGGTCAGTCATTCATCCATTCATTCAGTCTGCCAGTCAGTCAGTCGGACAGTTAGTGATTGTAATAAAAAATGTTATGGCTAGAGAAAAGTTGTAGTTTGTCATTATTATAATTATTATTATTATTATTATTATTATTATTATTATTATTACATACACATAATAATACACACACACACACATAATAATAATAATAATAATTACTACTACTACTACTGTTCATGTTCATTTTCGGGGGGCTGTTCTTTAAGTTGTATGTACGTGTTTCTCTCCCATGATCACGTGCATATGTGCGCGCTCACACACACACACACACACACACACACACACACACACACACACACACAGAATAGCCTCAGTAGCCTTCATTGCATGGTTCACTGGACGCGAAAAAGTCGAGTTTATTAAATTCTCCACACGGCCGTAACTCAATTGGCTCCGCCGTTCACTCAGAGATTAATTCCCGCCCAAAAATATTTCTCGTAAATCATGAACATACATCACAGCCGTTTGCCGCGGCTGCCACGCATTGAAAGACTGTAATGGATCATGCGGCATAGGAAGAGTGTGGGAAGGATGGACAGACAGGGAAGGTGATATTAACTAACAGACAGGCAGACAGACACACAACAGACAGACAGACAGACACAAGTACAGCAAGGCAGACAGATAAGCAGACACACACACACACACACACACACACACACACACACACATATCTATATATATATATATATATATATATATATATATATATATATATATATATATATATATATATATATATATATATATATATATATATATATATATATATATATATATATATATATATATATATCTCTCTCTCTCTCTCTCTCTCTCTCTCTCTCTCTCTCCGGCGAACCGTGAAAAATAGCCAATTAGGAAAGATAACGAAGGAGATAAGAAGAGCGACAACAAAGACACCACCACCAATATCAACAACAACAACAACAACAACGATAACAACAACAACAGCAACAACAACAACAACAAGAAATTCATAACCAGTACCACCATCACTACCATCGCTAAGAGCATAACTATCATCATCATCATCATCAGCCCCCTACCATCACTACAAACAACAGTAACAACAAGAACACCACTATTGCAATCAGATGGTATTAAGATCAAATGCGGAAATATTAAACAAAAGAAATAAAACCACATTTCATTCTCATATTTGAAGGTAACGGAGAGAAAACGTATGATTTTAACAGGAGGAGGAGGAGGAGGAGGAGGAGGAGGAGGAGGAGATGTAAGAAAAGGAAGGGAATAAAGATGAGCAGAAACAGGATCGGGAGGAAAAGGAGAAAGAGAAGCAGGTGAAGGGAGAAGAGGAGGAGGAGGAGGAGGAGGAGGAGGAGGAGGAGAAAAAAGAAGAAAAGAGAAAGGAGAAAGGAGGATGAAGGGAAGAGAGAGACAACGAGGACGAGGAAATGGAGAAAGTAAGTGGGAGCATCAAAAGGAGGAGGAGGAGGAGGAGGAGGAGGCCCTCGGGAGACAGGTGGAGATCGTGTAAGGTAATTGCTTGGAAAATTTTCAAGGATCGGCGGAGTTTAAAGGTGGTGGACGCCATTATGAGAGAGAGAGAGAGAGAGAGAGAGAGAGAGAGAGAGAGAGAGAGAGAGAGAGAGAGAGAGAGAGAGAGAGAGAGAGAGAGCAATTGTCTAATAATATTTAGCTTACATTTTGTCATTCTTCACTAATCTGCGTTTTTGTTTCCTTTCTTTAAATTCATCAAATGGAGCAATCCGTTTTGTCTCCCTTCTCTCTCTAACTATTAAATGGAGCAATTCTTTTTTTTTCTTTCACAGATTTGCTTCTATTGTTCTTTTTCTTTTTGAAACACTTCAGTTGTTAGGCTAATGTGTCTTGTTTATTTACAGCATTTGCTTTGTTTTCTTACGCCTTTCTTTGGCACTTTCCCTTTAATAAATGCTCACTAATATACTGCCATTTGTCTTTGTTTATTGCAAGTTTCTTACAGCTTTGTTGATGTGTGTTTCTTTTTACATTACCAATTACTGTCTTTGATATGTGTTGTCTTTCTTTTTGTGGCTCTGTACTTTTACTTATATACAAACTGTATATGTCGCCATCTCTCCTCACGTGCTTCTGTTTATTAATTATTATCACACGTTATCTCCTTCTCCTGTAATAGTTGTCCTGTGTGGTCCGCCTCGCCGGTCAGCTGATCCTGGTGATTACCTCAGTGTCGCCGAGCTCACTAACGATGCCTTATTAACACTCTTCAGACCCAGTAAATCCTTCCTTGCTTCATTACTCACAGGAATAACAAATTATCTATGTTTATATTGATTTTTCACTCACACATCCTTTTCATGCTTTTTTCATATTGATTATTTATTTTCTAGTATAGGTATTAAGTCCTTCAATACCACATAGTCATTAATTTTACCACATCGATTTTTTTTTCTCCAAATATAAACATGATTGGTTTTGCTATTGAATTTATTTTTTCTCATTACTACTATCATTTTTTTTTATCGTTGATGGATGCAAGCGGAGCGCGGCCACTGAATATATTTCCGTTCAGAAGAATGAATGACGCTGCGCCGTGATGGAAAACTACATGTGAAAGCCTCAACTAGTAAATGTGTAGTGTTGGGCGCGGGGTGAAGGGAGGCTGTGAGGGGGAGGGGGGGGGGGGGCTGCGGGTTGGCGTGCGATGGGGGGTTTGACACGGTGACTGAGAGCTGCAGAAACAGGGTAGGAAGGAAGTAGTAGGTAATGGTGACAGTGACGGGACCAAAATAATTCGCAAGCATAATCAAGAATTTGCAGCAAAAAAAAAATGACGTCGAAAATTTTATACGTCGAATTTCCCGGCCGGGGCAGCCGGGCGGCCAGTCAGCCGGGCGGCCAGCCAGCCGCGCGGGCAGCCAGCCGCCGAGGGGACCTCCCCACTACCCAACCGGGGAGTGGTCACAAACCTACCCAAAAGTGACCATTCCCCCCCCCCACCCACCCACCCCACCCCAAACACCCACCACCTTCCACGCCATCGTGTCTCCCCGGAGGCCTGAGCGTCACCCTCCTGCCGGGGATTGGTTAGGGGCGTCCTTTCGCGCCGTGCCGGGGCGTCGCCCTCCTGCCGGGGATCGGTTAGCGCGAGCGGTGACTTGTTCGGGGGATCGGTTAGGGGCGTCCTTTCGCGCCGTGCCGGGGCGTCGCCCTCCTGCCGGGGATCGGTTAGCGCGAGCGGTGCCTTGTTCAGGGGATCGGTTAGGGGCGTCCTTTCGCACTGTGCTGGGGCGTCACCCTCCTGCCGGGGGATCGGTCCTTTCGCACCGTGCCGGGGCGTCGCCCTCCTGCCGGGGGATCGGTCCTTTCGCGCCGTGCCGGGGGATCGGCTAGGGGCGTCCTTTCGCACCGTGCCGGGGCGTCACCCTCCTGCCGGGGGATCGGTCCTTTCGCACCGTGCCGGGGCGTCACCCTCCTGCCGGGGATCGGTTAGCGCGAGCGGTGACTTGTTGGGCGGAGGCCTGTGGCTACCTTTCCCCTCCCTCTCCTCTTCCTCCCGCTATTGATTTTTTTCCAGTTTGCCAGCATGTGTGCGTGTCCCCCTCTATGCCCTACCCCTCGCGAGCGGTGACTTGATGGTCAGTCTGAGGGTACCACTACCCCTCCCTCTCCCTCTACCCGCTATTGATTTTTCAGTTTGCCAGCATATGCGTGTGTGTGTGTGTGTGTGCGCGTGTTACTGTTGATTTTCATATTGACTGGAGTTATATCGATTGTCTTTTCAGTGAGGGGTAGGAACGGGAAAAGTAGATTTTATACATTTTTATTGAAATATAGTGGAAAAAAATGGTATGACAAGTTATTATATTACCTTAATCTAGTCTATTTTATTTGTTCTTTCTTAATCCAGGCTAATTTGTTCTTTCTTAATCCAGACTAAATACATGCTAAGCCTACTAGTCTATTTTATTTGTTCTTTCTTAATCCAGGCTAATTTGTTCTTTCTTAATCCAGACTAAATACATGCTAAGCCTAAAAACTAAAAACACACAATCGCCATAAAAAAAAAAGACATATTACAAACTCACACCGTACAGGCTCAAAGAAATACAATGGAAACCCACCCATCCTACCCTTTTTTTTTTCCCTCCCCCAAAATAAATCCTAATTGAAAGAGACATATTACAAACTTATGTCGTACATGCCCAAAGACAGCCCATAAAAGGATGACAACACGAGTACATATACAAATGAAGAAAAAAAATACACAACACAAGCACATATATATAAAAAAATAATACACACAGAGCGAGTACATATATAAAAAAAAAATTGTTAAGCACTAAATATAGGACTCTCATCAAGAACATTTATAATATTATTCACGTCCATGCTATGAGAAAAATTCAAAGAATTGAAAGCTGAAGGAAGGTCAGTGCTTGAGAAGCTTTCATTTGTTTCTGTCCGCACGAGCCGCATTGAAGGGCCCGGTTGTGGCGCGAGATTTTCTCCAGCGGCCGCAGCTGCTGCACGCCGCGCTGGTGGGTCTTCAAAGACGAGTTTCTTGGTCACAGAGATATTTTTTTTCATTGGTTTTCCCCGACCGTACGCCGCTGCTGAGGAGAAGAGACCCGCCTGACGTTTGGCCACCTGAAGTTTTTTTCTCCCAACTTTATGGAGGCTCTTCTGAGACAGTCTTGGGTCCCGGTGTTCTTGCTGCTTCGGCAAATTATTCTTTGTCATTCTTCGCCGCCGTTCTTGTCCCCGGTCGCGATCTTGTCGTCTCTGGTGCGTCTCCTGCTGCTCGCTACGCCCCTGCTGCTGGAGCTGCCGCAACACTTCCGCCATATGCTGCATTTTTTTTCCAGTCGTGATTGACGCATTTCATGATCTTTTTGCTGCAGACGACTTCGCCGCCGCTCTCGCGATTCAGCGCCCGACGGAGAGTCAAGACACACCATCACCGAAGCGTGTCTGTTGTTGTTGCCGTGGACTTATGAAAAGATAGAGAAACATTATTAGACAAAAAAAATCAATCTCTCTCTCTCTCTCTCTCTCTCTCTCTCTCTCTCTCTCTCTCTCTCTCTCTCTCTCTCTCTCTTTTGTAAGAATAAAAAAATACTTACTATGCGTTACGCTGGCCGGTGGGTCGTTCTTCAGACGAGACACTGGTAATGGAGGTATCACATCCTTCAGAAGTCGCAGAAGCCCCTCTCTCAGCACGCGCCGCCCCATTTTACCAACACCTCCCAACGCGCCGCGGTTGTTGTTGCCCAATGACTCCCCCGTGATGTGTTCACCGGTAGACTTGGGAGTTTCTGGAACATCCCCCGCCTCACCACCACCAACATCCGCTGAAATGACAAGAAATATATATATATATTTTTTAAACACACACACACACACACACACACACACACACACACACACACACACACACACACACACACACACACCAGCGCTTGTGCGCGCAGAAAAAAAATACAAGAGGCGGATATCTCACCTCCGTTTCTGGGATGTGATGTGTTATCCACGGCTTCAGCTTGGGATGTGTTATCCATGGCTTCAACTTCTAATGCGGCTTGACCCATTATCTGATCGTCAACATCGTCAGCATGAAGAGTTGCAGCGACAGCGTGGGGCTGTTGTTGTTGTTGTTGTTGTTGTTGTAAGTTCATGACGGCGAAGACTTCCTCCATGATGCTCCTCTCGCAACGTTAGGGGACTGACTAAGCTACCCGGGGTTATTTGGGGCATATGCGCACACTACCACAAGCCTTTTCTTCTTCCGAGGCTACCCCAGGTTATAGGGGACACGCCCACACATGTATGCAAACACGCGCGCACATGCCCAAAACCACAAGCCATTCTTCTTCCGAACAATAGGAAGGCGTGAACAAACTCACACCCACCCGGTCACGTCGCACGAAAAAAAAAAACAGAATCCTGTTCTTAATAACTACATATAACTACACACACGCCATAAATGAATAAGCTATATACTACTTCTCTACATTTTTTACACATAGGAAAGCGTGAACAAACTCACACCCACCCGGTCACGTCGCACGAAAAAAAAAAAAAACAGGCGCACACTACCACAAGCCTTTTCTTCTTCCGAGGCTACCCCAGGTTATAGGGGACACGCACACACATGTATGCAAACACGCGCGCACATGCCCAAAACCACAAGCCATTCTTCTTCCGAACAATAGGAAGGCGTGAACAAACTCACACCCACCCGGTCACGTCGCACGAAAAAAAAAAAACATAATCCTGTTCTTAATAACTACATATAATTGCACACACACACACACACACACACGCCATAAATGAATAAGCTACATGCTACTTCTCTACATTTTTTACACATAGGAAAGCGTGAACAAACTCACGCACATCCGGTCACGTCGCACGAAAAAAAAAAAAAAAAGAATCCTTGTTCTTAATAACTACATATAAATGCACACACACGCCATAAATGAATAAGCCACATGCTACTGCTCTACATTTTTTACACACACACGCACATTGTAGCATTTAATAAGTTAGCCACATATCTTAGAAATACAATGCTTGTAAGTCAGTCCTTGACTAGATTGACAAAATGTTTTTATACATGGGGGCATTTTAAACATTCTATAAGCATATGTTAACACCTTTCTGTCATTCTTCAAAAAATTTCCTAAATCATAATTATCTTTCAAAAACTGACTAGTCCTCTCTAAGCCTATTTTATTACATAAGTATACGAATTGAATGCAATACACGCCACACACCAGAGTTTTGTCCGACTGTAATCTTGTGGCAAGTTTAAAAACAGGATAATCTTTATGCTTATTTAAGAAACTTCGAAAGTACTTAGAATATAATGATGGGGTCAGGGCGTATGTGTCGAAGAAATATATACACTTATCACTAACATAGAACACCACCCAGTGACCCATTTTCGAAGCTTGCGGTGCGCCTAACACATTAGCAATAAAGACAATGGGCTTGTCTGACTCACTCTTAGATTTAATTTCGCTACATCGTCAGCGGAAGACAGCCTAAGAAATATATATTATTGTGATAAAGTCTTCCTTGTAGAGCTTTCATAATTTGTTGATTATTCATTATGCTCTAGTGTCGCAAGACACGTGCCTCCGAGTTGATTGACAACACTCCCTTTGTATCCCCAAAACAGATAATTACTAAATTTTCATCCAAGCCTTTTTTAAGCTGAAGACTTATGCGTAAGTTTCCACTGTGTTCAAGAGGCACTGTGCCTCGTATGTCTTCCGGTTCTGAATAGAAAGGGTATTACACTCTGGCTAGGTTTGCGAGCGTACTAAAATACCGCCACCTCTTTGATGTAGTCTTGCAGGATGGGCGAAATGCACAGTTCGAATATTGCCAAAACCACCCCCACCTGATGTGGAAAGCTACTCAAAAGACTTGAAAATTCACCTCCGTAGTCGGAAGAAACACTGTTCGCAACGATGACTGCATGACCACTAGTTAAAAATATAAAACGTAATTTTTATAGCTACACAGTGGTTTGTGTCTGTCGCCCATCCCCGGCAGTTGAGGCTTTCGCGTGGAGATTCTTCGTCGCCTCTTCCTGCCCCAAGAGCATTACCTTAACGTTATTCAAATCTAGTTGGTGGGCAAAGATCTTAGCTCCTTCAAGTAGGCCACGTTCCATTCATGATCCATCTTTCCCTTCGTCCTACGCCGGTAGGAAAAATGACTTTTCGAATGTTTTTTTTCTGCTTTACATAATCACCTAGCTCATTGAGGCAACATTTAAAATTATCGCGTCTGCTTTGCTTGGTGTCCGACATTAAACCGTTCACATAATGCATATCTCTGCTGGTTTCAATAAAATATCTTGACACTTCATTATATTCTACAGATTCACCCTGACAAAATTGAGTCACCATACCCACCACAATGGGATAATTTGATTCCGTAGGTGGTTCCTTCACTACCAGCGACCCCACATTCGGTCTGTCACACCAAACGACTCTGTTCAAATTATAAAGTTGTTTCCGATTTTCAAAGAGATTAGCATAGCCATACACTTCAGCCAAGTCCTTGGCTATACCGCTAAGTTTAAAACTGCTGGCGTTGATGGTGGCTACTAAACACACACTGTCGTCAATGAACTGGCGATCGGTCATTCGCCCCTTCACAGGAATGATGGGATAGTCTGACATGTTTATAGAAAAATATATATTAATTCTCGCTCTTACTCACGCTTAGAGTCTCCCTGTCCTGCGAGGTCACACAAGTGTCTATATCCCACCCCAAAACAAAATCCTTTTTATACGCGATAATTCTCCCACGTCATACCCGGCATCCGCGCGGGGGGGCGGAGAAAGAAGGCGTGGGGCGTGGCTTTGCCCGAATTGGGGCACTTCTCCTTCCTCCCCCACCTCCTCCTCCAAACAGTTGCTTCCTTGCCTTATTATTGCGTATAAATGAGGGATCTAAGTTTGTGTTGTGGAAAAGCATTTTAATAAATGGTATATCATCAGCTTTGAAGCCTAATTTGCTGTTGACGTCACTTAAGGTTTGCAATATATCAATGACGTTAAAATTATTAATGGGGCTCAAAAGATTTCCGTTTGTATCCCATGTAATTCCTGGAGTATGTTTCATGAGAGCTAAGAAAGCTTTGGCGTAATCCCTTTGAGCTGCTTTCATTTTAACATCAATCCTGTTATCTATGGCAGGTTTCGAATCGATAGTATTGGTGGGGAACGTCGTGCGAGGACCTATGGCCGCTATAGATGGCGGGTGGTTGTTTGGGGTTAATACATCTTGCAGCGCGCGTCTCTTTATATTTTTAATGCAGTTGACGCCTTGACCGTCGAGCCCGACAACGGTTTCCGCACTCTTTTCTTTTTGTCCTCGTCCGTCTTTCTGTTTCGTTTTATGTTACGGCGCCTCGTAGAAGACTTGAGTAAAAATTGTTCTGCTGTTGATTTCGGGATGAGACAATATTCCTTCATTTTGTTAAAAGACCAGTTATGACACTAGCTGCCAGAGGTAACAGCACAGAGAGTATAGCGCGCCCTGCTGCGTTCTCAGTAGTTTTTTTTTTTAGTGTACTTACCCCTTGTTGGCGAGTTTCCTTATGTTTTTTTATATTTGTTCAGGGATTTCACAATCTTTGTATTTCGCGTAAGATTAGTTTTAGGAAATTTAGAAACACTTCTGACAAGCAATCTATATGTTTCTTGTTCAACACTGCAATTACTTTTTCCGCTTGTCGGGGAGAGTTTAGCCAACAACAAAACAAAATCCTTGTGAACAAAGGCGAGGGGAGGTGCTTTTTTTTTTCTTCTTGTTGGTGAATTCGAGGTCATTAGGAAATATCTTGAGCGTCGCGCCCACGAGTCGAACGTAGTCCCCGATGTTCAGCACACGACTGGCTTTACCTTGACGCTTTTCTCTGTTTTTATAATTATGCATTTTCTTAAACTGACGAATGATTCCTCGCGGGTCCTTCATGGCATGTACTTCGGCTGGGGGTTTTCCTAGACGTGCGTGAGGCGTGCGGTTATAGCTCTCGAGTACCTTCTGCAAGATGGAAATATACTCGAGTTTATTGTGAGCTGTCATATACCTATATATTCGATCTTTATATCAATGATTGCTTTTAGCGCGAGCTCTGTCACCGTTACAGCCACTCGCGTGAGCTCCTTTGTCTGAAACCCAGCCCGGTGGGGGAGGGAATCTCCATGCCATTCTCGGGGGTGGGGAGGGTGAGGATAAAGGCAACCGTGGAGATGATGTTGACGCTGCTGGTAGCTGGCGCGATGGGGAGACATTGGTTTCTCTCCTCTTTCTTTTGTTTGATCGATTAACGTTCTCTACGTTGTATTTCCTATATCTTTTTCTCCATAGATTACACGCCACTGGTCTAGTTCCGTGACTATACACACCCTCATCACCACTTTCACTTAAAGTATCCCCGACAACATTATGAGTAGTACTAGCAGTAGTGGCAGTAGTGGCGCAGCCAGTAGAAGCAGTTTGAGATGTCCTCCGCATTTGACGCAGATTCTCAGGTAAATCAGGGTGGCCATAAGCTCTCGTAAAAACACGAGAAGGATTACCCGGCATGCTGTCATCAGAGAGCAGATGCACTCTTTTGTTGTCTAATGCGCTTAAAGTCGCCTTCTCAATGGAGGTAGTGCATACCTGACCTTTCAGGGTGCGGATGCTATAGAGGCGTGCCTTATCCACCCCCGCCCCTTGCAGTACCTGTCTGTATTTTTCATGATTATAGTTTCTCAAACTATAGTGAGGTACCCTTTAGCTTTTTTATTTCTGCATCCTCGCCGCTTGAGGGATCATGCAATTTGATAGAGTACATCTTAGGTTTCAGGCAAAGCACTTCCTTTATATGGGCCGCGCCCACTTCTGACTTGACATACCCCGCTTGACCTTTCTTGGAAGTGTCATAGGCGGGGTGGGTGGTGGGGAAGTTACTAAAATCCATTATGGATTTTATGAGTGGAAGCGAATAAAATTCACTAATGTCTTGGAAGTTAGAGATGCATATGGCAGCCGAATCTGTGTCGCCGTAAATATATGAGACATTCTCTGCGCCACAGGCTTTTCGAATTATGTGGTAATAGAAGTCGTACATTTCAACCTTAGAAAGCTCCAAAATCTGATAACCAATGTAATTTGGTTGGTTGATGCGAATGTTCTTCCTTCCTCGAACAACAAGGACTCTGTCGTTACTAAGAGGTATGAGTCTCTTGAATAATGGGTCTCGTAACCTGCGCCGTAGTGCTGACTTGGAGGTTACAATGTCTGTATTTATGCTATATTTGACTGGATCCATAAGGGTTCGACCAAATATACTATTTGAAATGACTTTATAGGCTTTCTGTAGGATTTTACTGCTGGCCTCGCGTCGTGCTTTGATGTTACCCTCCATAAACTCTTTAAGAAATGTGGATTGGGTAAACTGATAGATATCGTGGATTTCTGCAATTTTACCTCCCATTCCCAAGCAAAACTGCAACATGGGTAGCGTGGTGAGGACACCATACTGAGCGCAATGCGATCCAACAAGCTTTCGCGTCACCCTAGGGAGTTGCCATCCTGTTTTCGCCATAAATGCCTTGCTGTGTTCAGACAGGTGTTGCTCGCTATCTATGTCCATGTGGTGGATGTGTAAGGAAACTCATCCGTTGACCTAGCCACATCGGGCTCAATTGGGTGTAAGTCGCAGCGAAACCAGTACCCCACCTTGCATTCGTAGCCACATTTGCTATGTCATGAGTTCTTAACCACCTTTCTTTCTTCTACCGATAATTTTTTAAATTTCTCTCAGGAAGCGGCCTACACATTACTGTAGGATACAGACTATTCTTATCTAAATAGATAATGTGTTGGGGTGTCTCGTTCGGGGTTGAAATCAGGATTAATGTGATGGTTATTTGCAACTGCCTGTGGTTGGACTACTGTAGTAAAGCCTCCTCTTACATTGTCTCTTACAAGATGATACAAGTCTGGATCGCTCGGCTGTTCTATTTTGGCTTCTGTTGATTTTAAGAAGCTGTCGAAAGCGTATCCGGGGAGAGAGACATAATGTGTTATATCTAATCCATATGTTTCATGCAACACGCTTCGCCATTTCTGTAGAATGTCAGCAAGCAAGCCTACATCTACTAGAAGGTATGCGCGCATGTAGTCTTTAAGGTTTGACAACCCAGGGCATTCCACACTGCTTGCGCGTGGCTGTACTCCTCCTCACTTACGCCGCGGCTTTTAAGCCTGCTATAAAAATCTTCAATGTCTGGAAGTGACTGACGCGCTAATTTGTCAAAATCATTGACGAACTCGTAAGGAAAACATTGCTTTCCTGTGAGGAGGAGCTCACGCGCCGGTGCGGGGAAATGATGTATGAGCGCTCGAGTGACAGGTAGAGATTCCCCCGAGGCAATATGTTCTGCGCTGAGATGGGCCAGACTGCCATCAAGAAAGGCTCTCGTCGAGAAACTTTATATTGTCCACATCTACTCAAAAACGTAATCCCGCTTTAGTGATTACGTTAGTTTTCTTCCTATGGAAACTCTGTCGGTCGGCTTCTTTCAGTATCAGGCTCATATCATAAGTCATGTGAAAGGCAAATGTAGGAAGTTGACAGCGGTTACTGACACATAATGTATTGCATCTTCTACATAATGCACCAAGATAGTTTGGGCCAGGTCTGGTATGATCGTGATGGCGATGTTTGTCTTTTGTATTCTGAAATTCTTTCTTACAAATCTGACACGTCGTCTGACGTTTGAAATCAATTACCGCCTCGGGGGTTAGGACCATGTCATATGTTTTCCTTTCCTCTTTAATTTTCCTCCAGGAGGAGGCCAGGTTCTTGAGAAAGTGTGACGCCGCATCTCTCCCGCAGTAATTCTGTTTGCAAACTACAGAGCCCGCTGAATCCAAGATGCAGAAGGCGTACGCCATGGCTCTGTGCTGATTGATAACGTGACTGTTGGATTCAGAGTCGTCAAGAATAGACTCAAAATCAAAAAAGGCAGTGTGCGATGGAGGGTATGTTTTACCGCTGTCAGTGAATTGCAGCACTGATTTTGAGGTGGGGAATACAAGTTTTTGCTGAATCTGACAACTGGCTTCATGTTCCTCAAGGTCGGCTTTGTCAAAATATCCAGTCAAGCAGTTTTTGCAATATCTAGAGTACTGATTCAGCGTCTGGCCTTTTAAGCGCCGTTTATGACCTCTCATAAATGCTGGCATGAATTTTGCGAAATCTTTTATGAGGGCAAAATGTTGCCCATCCAGTAATAATAAAGCAACATATGTCCCACTAGCTGCACCTTTCCGGGTTACATAAATCTCGTGCCTAGTCCCACCCCAACTATTTCCGCTCTTCCGACGCATTCTTTGGCGCTCCTCCTCCTCCTCCTCCTCCTCCTCCTCCTCCTCCTCCTCCTCATCATCATCATCATCATCATCATCATCAATGGGGGCTACTGCGTACACATAAATGGAGAGCTTATTCATCCGCTCGATTAGCGCAATATCTTCCCACGCTAGAGGGAAATCTATATCTGGCACAGTCACTAATTTCTTGCATTGTCTCAGTGTTTTTGTTTTGCGAGGAAGGTCTTGAATTTTAGGATCTTTTTCCAGAAGAGCGTGAGCCGCGAGACATTGCACAAGACAGTAACCCTCCTCGCCCGAAGGGTTAAAGATGGTGCGAGCTCCCCGGAAGCCCAATGGTTTATTGACGTGTATGCCTATCGCCGCTCGATGACCTGTTCTACCTAAGATTACTTTAAACATGTCAATTTCCAGTATCATGAAACCCGAGCCTTCTACTTCATTCAAATGTCTTTCCAAGCGTTCCGCCATGTACTGGACTACGTTTTCTACAAAACGCGGTACCTCGCCCTGGGTAATGAGCTCTGATGGAAAAACCATATAAAACGGACTAATATCCTCTTCCTCGCCCAATCTCACAAGTTGGATTCGCATTTCAGCATACGCCCTGACTTGGGGGGGAGGATGATCCATGGCTTCTATCTCATCACGTAATATTTGAATAAATTCTACTCTGTTGTTTCTAAGAAAGCTCTGTGGATCGCTAGCGTCATCTGGAGGTATACTAAACTCTAAATAAAGTAAATCGCGATCAAAGGCGTATTCCCTTCTGATGACTTCTGCGCGCTGTCTCTCAACATTATCTTCATCAGCGGGTGGTGTGTCACTATCAATATTGCCGTCACCAACGCTCCCTTCCTCTTCCTCGCTGGCAGCGGGACACCCACTTCCACCCCCGCGTTGTTGGCTGACCTCATCTTTGCTTGCCGCTGGACAGGCCCTCTTTTCCCCCTCCGCCCTTTCTCTGACAGGGGTATGCGCGGCAAACCCCCTGTCATCATCATCATCATCATCATCATCATCATCATCATCATCATTAATAGCATTGTCGCTACAATCTTCGCCCTCCTCCTCCTCCTCCTCTTCCTCCTCCTCTCCGTCCCATTCTCCGCCGCTGCTGATAGTAATGTCAGCGAATTTATCTAGCTCCTCCTTTCTCTTTTCATCGAAACTCAAGCAAACATCATCATCCATCTCCTCCTCCTCCTCCTCCTCCCCGTCCTCCTCCTCCTCCTCCTCCTCCTCCTCCCCGTCCTCCTCCTCCTCCTCCTCCTCCTCCTCCTCCTCCTCCTCCTCCTCCTCCTCCTCCTCGCCACTGTTGATAATAATGCCCATGAGTTTATCTATCTCTTCATCGAAACTCAAACAATTACCGTCCATATCCTCCTCTCCTTCGCCACTGCTGTTAATAATGTCCATGAGTTTATCTACCTCCTCATTTATCTCTTTTTTGAAACTCAAACAATTATCCTTACTATCGCCGGTATCTTCCATTTTTTTTAGTTCATTTATATAAAATATACACAATTCATGCGGATTTTTTTCAAGCGCGTGTATATAAAATATGCGCAAATCACATCCCTTTTCAAACCTCAGCCGCCGCCGCCGCCGCCGTTCGCGAGGGATCGGGGGTAGGGGGCTAAGCAGCGCTCACGCTAGCCCAAACACATACCCATGCTTCACCGGGGGGGGGCGTCAATGGTCGCTGGAGGGAGGCACGCGCCGGCATAGCGTGAAAGATAGTGGTGGCTCCTCAACACGGAGCGAACGGCGCCCTTAACCGATCCCGGCAGGAGGGCGATGCTCAGCGCGTAGCACACCCTTTTGGTCGGTTTGACTGACTGTCGTCCAATTTTCATATATAAAATACGGTCGTGGGAAATCGGAGGTATACGCCGCTTAAATCACACCGATAGCGCACGTTCCCCACACTCTTTTTTTTCATAGACGAAACGGTTACGCATATACACCACTTTACTCACGCTCGTGTCTCCCTTCGCTTCGATTGTCGCAGATGGACTGAAAAGAGACGGCGTGGCGTGGTGGTGGCTGCTCGGAGGCAATAAATAACTCGGTCACCAAGCCGAGGCCTTGCTTCCGCTGTTCTACTTTTTGTTTTTTTTTCGCTCCTCTCTCTCTCTTTCTCTCCTTATAAGTTTATAAACTATACTTTTCACAGACTCATTCGTGATAAAATGAGCAACTTTTCTTCAATAAATTTCCCTGGGTGGAGGGAGGTAGGGGAATGGTAGCCACAGGCCTCCGCCCAAGGAGGGAGGTGGGGGAATGGTAGCCACAGGTCTCCGCCCAACAAGCCGACGCTCGCATAAGGGTGGGTATAGAAGGGGGTAGGGGGGAGACATGGTGGCGTGGGCACGCCGGAAAGGCGTAGGGGACCAAGCCGCATGCACACCAGTTTTTTTTTTTTTTTTTCCCGCCCAAACACACATGTCGTGCTCCAAAACTCGAGTCTTAAGTCCACCCGGCAGGAGGGTGACGCCCCGGCACAGTGCGAAAGGACGCCCCTAACCGGTACTCGCTCTGTGTGTATTATTTTTTATATAAATGTTCTTGATGAGAGTCCTATATTTAGTGCTTAACAATTTTTTTTATATATGTACTCGCTCTGTGTGTATTATTTTTTATATATATGTGCTTGTGTTGTGTATTTTTTTCTTCATTTGTATATGTACTCGTGTTGTCATCCTTTTATGGGCTGTCTTTGGGCATGTACGACATAAGTTTGTAATATGTCTCTTTCAATTAGGATTTATTTTGGGGGAGGGAAAAAAAAAGGGTAGGATGGGTGGGTTTCCATTGTATTTCTTTGAGCCTGTACGGTGTGAGTTTGTAATATGTCTTTTTTTTTATGGCGATTGTGTGTTTTTAGTTTTTAGGCTTAGCATGTATTTAGTCTGGATTAAGAAAGAACAAATTAGCCTGGATTAAGAAAGAACAAATAAAATAGACTAGTAGGCTTAGCATGTATTTAGTCTGGATTAAGAAAGAACAAATTAGCCTGGATTAAGAAAGAACAAATAAAATAGACTAGATTAAGGTAATATAATAACTTGTCATACCATTTTTTTCCACTATATTTCAATAAAAATGTATAAAATCTACTTTTCCCGTTCCTACCCCTCACTGAAAAGACAATCGATATAACTCCAGTCAATATGAAAATCAACAGTAACACACGCACACACACACACACACGCATATGCTGGCAAACTGAAAAATCAATAGCGGGTAGAGGGAGAGGGAGGGGTAGTGGTACCCTCAGACTGACCATCAAGTCACCGCTCGCGAGGGGTAGGGCATAGAGGGGGACACGCACACACATGCTGGCAAACTGGAAAAAAAATCAATAGCGGGAGGGGAAGAGGGAGAGGGAGGGGGAAAGGTAGCCACAGGCCTCCGCCCAACAAGTCACCGCTCGCGCTAACCGATCCCCGGCAGGAGGGTGACGCCCCGGCACGGTGCGAAAGGACCGATCCCCCGGCAGGAGGGTGACGCCCCGGCACGGTGCGAAAGGACGCCCCTAGCCGATCCCCCGGCACGGCGCGAAAGGACCGATCCCCCGGCAGGAGGGCGACGCCCCGGCACGGTGCGAAAGGACCGATCCCCCGGCAGGAGGGTGACGCCCCGGCACGGCGCGAAAGGACGCCCCTAACCGATCCCCTGAACAAGTCACCGCTCGCGCTAACCGATCCCCGGCAGGAGGGCGACGCCCCGGCACGGCGCGAAAGGACGCCCCTAACCGATCCCCCGAACAAGTCACCGCTCGCGCTAACCGATCCCCGGCAGGAGGGCGACGCCCCGGCACGGCGCGAAAGGACGCCCCTAACCAATCCCCGGCAGGAGGGTGACGCTCAGGCCTCCGGGGAGACACGATGGCGTGGAAGGTGGTGGGTGTTTGGGGTGGGGGATGGTCACTTTTGGGTAGGTTTGTGACCACTCCCCGGTTGGGTAGTGGGGAGGTCCCCTCGGCGGCTGGCTGCCCGCGCGGTTGGCTGGCCGCCCGGCTGACTGGCCGCCCGGCTGCCCCGGCCGGGAAATTCGACGTATAAAATTTTCGACGTCATTTTTTTTTTGCTGCAAATTCTTGATTATGCTTGCGAATTATTTTGGTCCCGTCACTGTCACCATTACCTACTACTGAAGGAGGAGAAAGTAGTGTGAGGTGGGTCAACAGGCTTGCTGGGAGGTGAATTAACAGTGGTCAATAAATGCTTGCTTACTTACTTGCTCACTCTGTGTGTGTGTGTGTGTGTGTGTGTGTGTGTGTGTGTGTGTGTGTGTGTGTCTGTCTGTATGTCTGTCTGTCTGTCTGTTGCGCTGTGTTGTGTTGTGTTGTGTTGGGGGGTGCTGCCGCTACCATCTGCTATTGGCCTAGCTTGCCGCAGCTTCCTTCTCTTTGAAGTCATACAACAAAAACATTTAAATGGCAACCAAAACCTTCCGCAAAGAGGAGATCCGACGTGCCGTCTACGGCACTTGCTTGGTGGATGCGCCCGTGGGCGGGTGCAGCGTGGAGGCCGCGCCCATCCGGGTGACGGTCAGCGTCCGCCGGCGCCGCGGGTGCTGGGGGAGGCTGGCCGGCGCCTGGAAGGAGGCGGCCGCGTTTTCCTTCGTCGACAGGCCGCGGGCCCCCTTCTTATCCAACGCCTTCCTGGACCTGGAGCACGTCTTCCGGTACAGCAGCGAGACGGACGCGGACGCAGCGCAAGTTAAGATCTGTCTGACGCTCCTTAGCGGCCAGACGCGCGTGGCCAAAGTGGGCCTGGAAGACTTCCTGGGCCAGCTGATGCAGAGCGGCCGCCCAGAGTGCTTCACCCTGTACGTCTACGAGGGGAAGGTCGCCCTGCTGCAGACCCGCCAGCCATCTCCGGAGGTTGTAACGGAGTGGCTATTTGACGGGAGGGGAAATGACGCCCACAAAGGGTCAACTTACAAGGACCGTGCCTGCTATGACCCCGAGGTCACTGTGATAGACAATTGCCAAGAAAAGATGGACCCCAGTGACTCTGAAGAGAGTGCATGGGAAACCCCTGAGAATAACGTACAGGAAAGTGCATGGGAAACCGCCGAAGAAGACTCAGATGTGAGTGCATGGGAAACTCTCGAAGAAGACTCAGATGTGAGTGCATGGGAAACTCCCGAAGAAGACTCAGATGTGAGTGCATGGGAAACTCTCGAAGAAGACTCAGATGTGAGTGCATGGGAAACTCCCGAAGAAGACTCAGATGTGAGTGCATGGGAAACTCCTGAAGAAGACTCAGATGTGAGTGCATGGGAAACTCCTGAAGAAGACTCAGATGTGAGTGCATGGGAAACTCCCGAAGAAGACTCAGATGTGAGTGCATGGGAAACTCCCGAAGAAGACTCCGATGTGAGTGCATGGGAAACTCCCGAAGAAGGCTCCGATGTGAGTGTATGGGAAACTCCCGAAGAAGACACAGAGGAGAGTAAAGATAACTCAGGCGAGGAGAGTGGACTTGACACTGCAGAAGACACAGATAAGGAGAGTGGATGGGAGTCTGACGATGAAGACTCAGAGGAGAGGGTGGCTGACGAGGACACGGAGGAGAGTGGAGGGGAGGCTGATGACAGCACAGAGGAGGAGACTAGATGGGAGTCTGAGGACGAAGACTCCGAGGAGGAGCGTGAACGGGAGACTCCCGGAGACTCGGATGAGAGTGGATGGGAGACTCTTGAAGAAGACGCAGAGGAGGAGGCTGGGCGGGGCAATGCTGAAGGCACAGAGGAGCGTGGCGGCGGCCGCAGCTTCCTGGCGAGGCTGGGGGCGGCGTGGCGGCACAACCGCCTCGCCCTGCTCCTGGCCACCGCTGCGGTCTTGGTCTCGCGGGTGCCACTCGCTGACCCTGACGAGTGGCGGTGGGCCGGCGGCGGCGGGGGGCCCCAAGATTGTATTACTGTTGCATTTCTCATTCTTATTTACAACTCTTATCTATTATCCTACCGGTACAATTTTTCTACGTACGTACAAACAGAATGGGAAGTAGTAGTAGTAGTAGTAGTAGTATGGGGCGGGATGATGGGGTGGCAATGAGGTGGTGATGGGGCTGGAAGGAGTAAATTGATAGGGGTTTAATTTGGATGTGACGAGTTGTTGAATGGTTAGAGGGTTGGTAGGCTTGTCAGTCGACGTGGTGGGTTGACGTGGTGGCTGGGAGGTTGTGATGGGGCTGGAAGAAGTACGCTAATATGTGTTTCATTTTGAGGTGACGGGAGTTTAGAGGTTTGGAATAGTTGAGAGGGTTACAGAGTGGCGTTTAGAAATGGTCCCAGTCAGACTGATAGGATTTTAGGCTGGTAGGAGTTTGGACATGACATTCCAAGGGATTTGGGCTGATAAAAGCTTCATTAAAGTTGACCTGACAGTGTAAGTTGATTTATAGTTTGGCATTATATTGGTAGTAGTGTTGTTAGACGAATTGGGGGGTGAAGTCATGGTCAAGGTGATTGGAGAATAATGAATTTACAGGAGATTTGGGCAGACAAGAGCTAAAGGTTGACCTGATAGTGCAAGACCTTGCACCATATTGGTTGAAGGGTTGGTGGCAAGAAAGATGAAAGAAAATCAGGCTGAACTACATGTTGTTGGGCGTTTAGCTCGGCAAAAAGTTAGACGTGATTGGCAGGAGATTTAGACAGACAAGAGGCTTAAGTTGACCTGACTGTAAGGTCATATTGGTTGAAAGGTTGGTTGACAATGGGAAAGAGGTTGAGGGGGAAGGGCTGTAGTTTGACAGAAGTTTAGATCACCGTAAATATTAAACAAAGCGTCGACAAGGGATCAAGTTTAGTCTGATAACAGCATGTGTTAGGAAGGGTGTTGGAATCAGATTAATCACAGAAGGATTGTGTGTGTCGAGTAAAGGTTAAGAAGAGCTGCTCCGATGGGGCTTTAGGTTAAGAACAGCCAACGAGACTCCAAATAAGACAAAAAGATATCAAGTATATTTTGTTATTTAGTTAGCAGGAAAGAGTGAACGTAAGACTAAAAAAGCTTCGTTAACACTACTTCAAACAACAACAACAACAACAACAATAATAGCAACAACAACAACAACAACAACAACAACAACAACAACAACAGCCTGTCACCTCCCTCCTCCGCCACCTCAGAGTAATGATACATTGCTCATCCTCCTCCTTTTCCTTCCCCTTCCTTCCCTTCCCCATCTCTCCCCCCCCACCACCCTTCCCCCTTCCCCATCCATCTCCTATCACCTCCCTCCTCCCTTCCTTCTCTCCGTCCCTCTGCCCCTGCCTTGCTCTCCCATTCCCTCCCGTCCCTCTCGTTGCATCTCTTCCTCCTCCTCCTCCTCCTCCTCCTCCCTCTTCCATCGCCTCATTTTTCACAGCTTGGTCAGTCATAAATCCCGCGAGGCAAGGCAGCCGAGGTCATGGGGTCAAAAGGCATGTGTTTATTATGTTATTATTATTATTATTATTATTATTATTATTATTATTATTATTATTATTATTATTATTATTATTATTATTATTATTATTATTATTATTATTATTATTATTATTATTATTATTATTATTATTATTATTATTATTATTATTATTACTATTATTATTTCTATTTTTATTATTATTATTATTATTATTATTATTATTATTATTATTATTATTATTATTATTATTATTATTACTATTATTATTATTACTATTGGAGTTGTTGTAAACATCCTTTCATCCCCAATATTTTAGTTTTGTTTTTCCTTATTTTTACTTTCACATTTTTGTTCATCTGTCTCTCTATATCTGTCTTTATCTTTATCGGTCTATCTTCCTTTTAACAATATTATCCTTTGGTCTTCTTTTTGCGTTGCCTTCACTATGTCACTTTTGTTGTTATTGTTATACATATTTATTCACTTATTTATGTATTTATTCATATTTTCGTTAAGTTAGCTCGTTAATTACCTAGCTATATAATTACTCCTTCAACCATTTACCAATCTCCTCATGACAGCATTTCTCACACGTACAGAGGCAGCGAGCGGCGGACGAGGAGAGCCATCTTGAGGGGGTTAGCGGAGGGGAGACAGGCGGGGCAGCCTCATACCTCACACCTGCTCTCCCTCCCTCCCTCCCTCCCTCCCTCCGTGATGCAGTGTTTCGGCGCCACACAGAAACGCTGCTTCGGCCGGGTAAGTACTTGAGGCTCTCTTCTGTTCTGTCCCGTGCTTGTAAAGGCTGTAGCAGGAGGGTTGAGGGCGGACCGTTGCTGTGTGGAAGGAAGGATGAAAGGAATGATTAGTTATAGCGGTACTAGTGGTTGTTGTTGTCCTGCTGAAGGAGATGATGTAGTAATACTTGTCGTGGTGGCGGTGGTGGAAGTAAAGGTAGTGGTAGGAATCGTAGAGTTGTGTTGTTCTTGGTGATGGCACCTTTCCTGCCAGTCTCGGTCCACACAAGATTGCATATACCCAAGGTCATTTTTACTGCTAAACATCTTGCATGTAATACACATAATGTCGTTGCTGCGTCGCTCCTAGAAAATCCTCCCCATCCTCCAGGAAGCCACACACGTTGTCCCTGGAACAGCTTGACAGGCCCAGTACCTATAACGTGTTCACCAGCATGACTGAGCCCGTTCTCGGCGTCTGGCGTCTTAAGACAATGGGGGGAGGTGATGAGATGAAAGGGAATAGGGAGAAGAGCAAATATGAAGGGGCAGTATAAAGGGAAGATTCAATTAGAGGGAGGTGATAAAGGGTTTAACTTATTTTATCTTAAGACACTGTTAAAAGAGAGATTAGCTTAGAGAAATTAGGTTGTAGAAGTTATTAGCACGCAGAAGTAATGAATGTTGAAACCTGAAGAAGGTGAAGAAGAGAAGGAAGGAAAACAAAAATGCGATGAGAGGGAAAGAGAATAAAAGCTAGGAGAAAGGAACGGAGGAAAAACTATAACGAACGAAGAAAACAACAAGAGAAAAAAGAAAAGGAGAAAAATGGACAAAAAGTACGAAGTAAATGAAAAAGGAAAGAAGAAAAAAGCAAAACGAGAGGGAAGGAGACTAATAGTTATGAAAAGGACTGGAGGAGAAACTATAACTGAGAAGAAAAAGAAGAGAAAAAAGAAAAAGGTGAAAGTGGACAAAAAACACGCAGTAAAGAAAAAAAGAAAAAAACAAGTAACACGAAATAAAAGAAAAAGGAAGAGCTAAACAGTGAGCCACACGCCCACACCACACGCCAGGACCAGCGAGGGTGTGGAGCATGAACCACAATGATCCATCACAAACCAGTACGATCCCAAAACCTTCCCTGCTCGATAAACACACTAACTCTGATGCACGTGTTTGCCATTACAGTGTCTCCGTACTCTGTGGCTGGCTCTGAGGGAACCTGAAGTGCGTGTTGGGCACTTAAATATTATAGGAGCGCCTCTTAAGCCTTTTTCTGCGCCTTAAGTGCCGCCCATGTCGAGAGTTGGAACCTAAATCACGACTGACGGATCCCACGCGTGATTCTGATCCTCGGCACGCGATAACGTCATGAACAGCACTTACTTGTACCCATATCTCGGCCACGATCTTTTGAGTAGTAGTAGTAGTAGTAATAGCAGTCAGGGAAGTAGTAGCAGTAGTGGCAGGCTAAGGGCACGCGATAACGTCATGAACAGCACTTACTTCTACCCATATCTCGGCCACGATCTTTTGAGTCGTAGTAGTAATAGCAGTTAGAGGAGCAGTAACAGTAGCAGAAGTAGTAGTAATAATAGTAGTGGTGGTAATTATAGAGAAGCACGAGCATTTGAAGGGCAAGAAAGGTCGCGGCGAGGGGGAGTAATAACGCGCGGGCAGGGCAGGAAAAACCTCCCCCGCCAGGCCACGTCAGCGATGCCCCGCAGCTGCCGGAGAGTGATATTCCCGCAATGGGCGAGCACCCGCCGCCGCCACCCTGCCGCCGCCCTGCCATCACCCTGCCATCAACCTCCCACACATCCTCCACTCCCTCTTCCACCCCTGCCGTCCATCCCTCGCTCCATCTCCTACTCTGCCAGATATCGAACTACCAACTTCCCTCTCCACATCCCCTGAAACCACCCTGCCACTCATCCATCACTAATCCACCTCGTCACACTGCCACCTCTTCATCTTCCACCCTGCCAAGTATTCACACACCTACCCCCTCTCCACTACCACTGCCAACCCTGCTATCACTTCACCCATCCACCCTGTTTTCCATTTTCCATGCCTCTTACTACCCTTCCACATTTCCACCCACCCTCTCACCTTAGCCACCTCCCCCTGTGACTCTTCCACCTTTTAACCCTTCCACCAAAACCTTCACTCCACCTCCTCCCGCCATCCTCAACCACCCCCTCCCTTCCACCACCCTTGCACCCACTCCCCAACCCCACCCTGCCTCCCACTCCTCTCCCTCTCAAGTCAACTGCCACAACCTTCCCCGCCATGCCTCCCCCTTCCCCTCCCCTCCTTCCCCTGCCGGAGCCGCCTGCATGTTCCCTGAATGATGAATATTCCTGTAAAATGTTGAAAAATGTGCAAACCATCAGGGGCCTTGCTTGTGTGTGTGTGTGTGTGTGTGTGTGTGTGTGTTGCTTTCGGTACTTAAGTTTGATTGCACGTGTACTCACATATGAATTACAGATGTATTAGTAGTAGTAGTGGTGGTGGTGGTAGTAATAGTAGTAGTAGTAGTAGTAGTAGTAGTAGTAGTAGTAGTAGTAGCAGCAGCAGCAGCAGTGAGAGTGTTGCTATCCCTGTTATTCATATAATTTGTTCTCTCTCTCTCTCTCTCTCTCTCTCTCTCTCTCTCTCTCTCTCTCTCTCTCTCTCTCTCTCTCTCTCTCTCTCTCTCTCTCTCTGTAAGTATATTTTTTGGCCTTTTTGTCTGTTAGTTGCTGTTGATGTTATTGTCGTTGTTGTTGTTTTGTTGTCACCTGCATTTTTACATTTCCTGAAACTCCCGTCGGTGTTTCCGTGTGTTGGCGAATATTTGGACGCCTCTATGCAAAGTAGAGAGAGAGAGAGAGAGAGAGAGAGAGAGAGAGAGAGAGAGAGAGAGCTTGTGGTAATTGATATCGGCATTTACATCCATTGGGCAGGAACACTGGAGGGAGAGAATAACAAACGTAACGGGAAGGAAAGTGAAGAGTGGCGGAAGTAAGAACAGCGACGCGCACGTGAGGACGAGCGGGGAGAGGGGAGGAGGGGGAGAATGTTAACACGCTGAGGTGATCAAGGTTGAAAGCCGAAGAGGGAGAAGAAGATAAGGAAGAAGGAAAACAAGAACAAGATCAGATGGAAGGCGGGTAATAGTTAAGAGAAAGGCTTAGAGGAAACGTTGTAAAGAAAAAGAAGAAAAGAGGAAGAGATATAAAAGAAAAAAATAACACAAAAAAAGGAACTGAAAAACACGAAATTAAATTAAACGTTGTTTTTGAGCTCCAAAGCCGTTTGCAGACTGTTGGTTTACTGGTACCCGTCGAGGCGATGCAGTGCAGGCATTGGGATGAGTTTTTTCTCGAACCGAGTCGTCCGCCATTGGAACAACTTTCCCTTCAGATGTAGTTAACGCGAAAACGATTAAAGCTTTAAAAATCGCACCGACCATTACTTTTTTGCGACAGGAGTGAACTGAATGTTCTTTGCTCCGTTCCGTGGGTCGGTGAAGCAGCAGCCTCGCTACACGCCTACAAACTCTCTCCTGCCCGCTCTGCCACGCTTTCATCTTTCCATCTTTCCTCCTCTTACTCAAGGTAAAGAGAAGGGGAGGTAGGTTCACACCGGCCGCTCCGCGCAGGGTGTGACGTCACGTGAAATTAAGTTGTGGTAGAGTAGATATCGCGCGCTTGACTGGCGTATATGGTCGGCCGCTGGCCGCCATATTGGTACGGCAAATATTAGCACGGACGTCTAAAGAAACGTATAAATTTAAAGTTAAAGAGAATGACAGGTAGCTTGGTATATACTCAGTGATGGAAAACTAAGGTCTGCGACCAACATCTAATTTTATGCCTGTGTTTATTCCTTTTACGGCATGTGACGACTACACACAAAGCCAATAGAATCTGCTCGAGATTAAGTTTTTATTTTTTTTATTACATATTTCCATCCATTTCTTTCTAAGTTCTTGATCTCTTGGCAGCCGATGAAACCGCATGTTACTGTTTCCTTTCACAGAAACTGATCAGCAACCGCGCACAATACAAAAAGTTGGCATAATGAAAGAAAATACACTTTAGCTAAGTTTCCCATTGAGTGAGTGAGGAGCTCAGGTCAGGAGGCTGGTGCTCGCGATACTGACCTCTCTTCCATGCCTGGACCCCTCAGTCCTTCTTTCACTTGACGTCATGCGCAGGAGACAAATTTTGGTACTCCCCCACTCCCTCCCCCCCCCTGGTGAACCTACCTCCCATTCTCTTTATCTTGCTCCTACTCAGCATCATCGCGGGGTTCGAACTTTCGCCTGCCTGGCCGCCAGCACGTTAATTAGTGGCTACAGGTGAGCGCCGGTCAGGTGAAGGGACAGGACGGGCGGCCAGCAGGTCAGGTGGCGCTGATTGCTGCTCTGTCTGCCTGTCTTGCTGTCATAATTATCGGTCTGTTTGTTTTTTTATGTCTGGGCCTGTTTCTCCTTTTTTGTGTTCGTCTTTTCGCTCATATGTCTGTATCTGGATCTGTCTGTCTGACCGTCTCTCTTTCCGTAGTACTGCTTTTTTTTGTTTTATCTATCTACATATTTTCTCTTTCCTCACAATTGCTTTTTCTTTTTGTTCTTTCTTTCGTTCCTTTTCTTTCTTTCTTTCTTTATTTCCTTTTCCGTTCGATTCGTAATCATCTCTCTCAAATTATTCTGTCCGTGAGTAATTCCGTTAGTGTGTGTGTGTGTGTGTGTGTGTGTGTGTGTGTAATAGGAAGCCACCTAAGAACAGACTAACATACATACAAAGTTAAACAGACAAACATGCAAACAAAAACAAAGAAACAAGCAAACTAACAGAGAGAGAGAGAGAGAGAGAGAGAGAGAGAGAGAGAGAGAGAGAGAGAGAGAGAGAGAGAGAGAGAGAGAGAGACGTTTGGGTATATTAGTTTCTCTCTAAAAAGCACACCTGTACACGGGCCGTTAATTAACCCTCCTCGCCTGCCCTCCGCCTGGCCGCCGGACGCGGGAACAAAAGCAACAAGGAATTAAATCGCCCGACAGCATCAAGAGCGGCGAGGGGAGGGGAAAGAACCTGAAGACGCGCAGCATGGATCAGAGTGTAATTAAGGACCTAAAGACAGGAAAATAAATAGTGGTGGTAGTAGTAGTGGTAATAGTAATATAGTAGTAGTAGTAGCAGTAGTAGTAGAAAAAAAGGAGGAGGAGGAAGAAGAGGGAAAGGGAATTAAAGTTAAAGGCATAGAGCAGGGCTACTCAACTGGCGGCCCGCGGTCCGAATCCGGACCTTATGAGTGTTGTAACTGGACCCCAAGTTCCAGCAGTAGAAAAATATAACTGATTTACATGGTCCTGGTAGTGATAGATTCTTGCAAGTATATTTCCTTGCCTGACTGTAGGCCCTACAATCAGTCAAGGAAATACACTTGCAAGAATCCATCGCTAGGACTTTCATAATGTAAAATTATATTTTGCTACTCCTGGAGCTGGGGTCCAGCTACAATATTTAATCGGATCTCTG
This sequence comes from Eriocheir sinensis, assembly GCF_024679095.1. NCBI lineage: Eukaryota > Metazoa > Arthropoda > Malacostraca > Decapoda > Varunidae > Eriocheir > Eriocheir sinensis. The sequence goes on from NC_066509.1 coordinate 42,281,536, forward strand.
CATACATTTGTACTTGTCTAACTGGACCTTTGCTCATAATGGTTGAGTAGCCCTGGCATAGAGAATAACGTTTAAGATTTGCAGTGTGTGTATGTCTGGCAGAGTCTAATTGAGATGAGGGACTGTATATGTAGCAGGGGCGGTGATGGTGGAAATGAGAACATGAAAACATGGAAAGACGGGCAACAGCAAACCTATTGGTGCATTTCGAGGCAACCCCCCCCCCCCCCCCCTGGGCCCTACATGCACATCGGTGCCTGCCGAACATATCAGGTCTCCTCGGTACGGATACGTTCGGTTCACTCCTGACGCAACAAAGAAACAGTCGATGTGATTTTTAAAGGAGTTGGTTGTTTCCTCACTGTATTTTGAAGGAAGGTTCTTCCGCTGACGTATCGCTTGAATAGTCTGACCGGTGTTTCTAGTTCTTGGGTCGAGTTGGAGTCGAAAACTGGGAGCGATCGACGTTACTGAACTTAAGGTATTGGAAGATGTGAATCAAATATTCTCGTGAGCGTCTCTCTTCCAACGTAAAGACCAGTTGCTTGAGTCTTTCAGTGAAGAGGAGGAGGAGGAGGAGGAGGAGGAGGAGGAGGAGGAAAAGGGGGAGGATAAATATATAAGAGTAGTCATGAGCAGAAATTAAATGTCTCAACCTATCATACAAAGAGAGAGAGAGAGAGAGAGACTGTTGTAATGTCCGTAATATGTATAATGCTTTGATGGCAATGCTGATGCAATACGATGCCTTGGAAAAAAGAAAAGAAAAATACAAATAAAAGGAAAAATTACACTCTATATCCTGAGTATTTAAATTTTTCAGACTTTTTTTTTACTTTTTTTCACATCTGTTAGTAGTAGCTTCAAGTAGTTGTAGTAGTAGTGATGGTGGTAGTAGTAGTAGTAGTAATAGTAATAGTAGTAGTAGTAGTAGTAGTAATAGTAGTAGAAGTTGCAGTAGTAGTAGTAGTAGTATTAAACATGGAAACATGGACTAGCAGGCAGCAGAAAGCCTGTTGGCTCATAACTAGGCTGCCTGCGTTCAGTGATTTAATCAATCCCTTTGCCATAGGAGTGGCTTGCAGGGAAGGATTAAAGCACTTGTGTATCTACTCTTGGGAACGTTCAGTTCACTCCTGATGCAGCAAAGTGGCGATCAATGCGTTTCTTGAAGGAGTTGATGGTCTCTGCGCTAACCACTTTTGCAGGAAGGCTGTTCCAGTGGCGAACAACTCTGTTCGAGAAATAACTTCTGCCGATGTCGGTATTGCATCGCTTTGCTTGAATTGTTTTTCCGTTTTTTCTTGTTCTCAGGTTAGTTTGTAGCGTGAAGAGTTTGGAGTGATCAACGTTGCTGAGCTTGTCCAGGTACTTAAAGACTTGTATCATGTCTCCCCGCAGTCGTCTCTTTTCCAACGTGAAGAGGTTGAGTCGCTCGAGTCGCTCTTCATAGGGCTTCGTCCTTAGTGATGGTATCATCTTCGTGGCGCGGCGCTGTACTCTCTCAAGTAATTCAATGTCTTTCCTGTAATTAGGAAACCAGAATTGCATGGCGTATTCCAGGTGGGGCCTTACCAGCGAAATATACAAGGATAACATAACTCCCGGCGTCTTGTATTCGAAGTTCCTCGCTATAAACCCAAGCATTGTATTGGCTTTCTTACAGGCGGACTTGCAGTGTTTTGTTTGTTTCAAGTCACTGCTGATGGTGACCCCGAGGTCTCTTTCTTTTTGCACTACATGTAGTGGTTTGCCACCCATGTGGTATGTGTGGTTGCTGTTTTTGGATCCGATATGCATTACTTTACATTTGGTAGTGTTGAAGGACATCTGCCATTTTTCTGACCAACGAGTGATCTGGTCCAAGTCTCTCTGGATAATTTCGCAGTCTGCCGTCGTGAGGGCCTTCCCACCCACCTTTATGTCGTCGGCAAATTTTGAAAGATTGGATTTTAATCCTAGTTCTAGGTCGTTGATATATATGATGAAAAGTATGGGTCCCAGCACTGACCCCTGTGGCACTCCACTTGTGACCGGGAGCCACTCGGAGGCCTGTCCGTTGAGTACAACTCGTTGTTTTCTTCCAGTGAGCCAGTCTTTGATCCACGCTGTCAGATTGTCGCCTAATCCCGCCGACTTAAGTTTCTTGAGGAGTCTTTCGAGTGGCACTTTGTCAAAGGCTTTCTGGAAGTCTAGATATATAACATCACTGGGGATATGATTATCCCAGTTTTCATAGATACCTTGGAAGAAGTCCAATAAATTGGTTAAGCATGAGCGCTTGTTCCTGAAACCGTGCTGAGCATCGGAAATGATGTTGTTGTCTTCAAGAAACCTAACGAGATTGTCTCAGATGATCTTCTCGAGGCTTTTTCCCGCCACTGAGGTTAAGCTGATTGGTTTGTAGTTTAGGGCCACGCTTTTGTCTCCCTTTTTGTAGATAGGTGTTACATTCGCTTGTTTCGAGTCTTTTGGGACTTTGTTTTGTTGTAGTGACAGATTGTAGATGGCGGTGAGTGGCTTGAGGATTTGCTGCTTGAGTTCCTTTAGCACCCTGGGTGACAAGTCGTCGGGTCCGGTGGACTCGTTTGTCTCGAGTTTGTCTAGGAGAAGGAGTAGTGGTAGTAGTATTAGCAGAAGGAGGAGGAGGAAGGAGAGGAGAACGAGGAAGAGGAGAAGGTGTTGTTGTTTTTGGTAACTCTATCTATTTATCTATTTTGTTATTTTATCTATATCCATTGTTATGTTATCTATTATTTTGTTATCTATTTCATTAGTTTATCTATTCCAATTACTCATTATCATTATTGTTGTTGCTGTTGTTTTTAATGATAGTGTTATTGTTTTTGTATATTCAATCTGTTCCCTACTCGTCGCGCCAGGTGGCCGCGCTGTGCCGGCGCCGGCGCTGCTAAATCACAGGTGAGTCAAGACGTGTTTCTTACCTGCGAGAATTATACACCTGGGAACACACACACACACACACACACACACACACACACACACACACAGAGTCTCTTGGGAAAAGGTTGGTGCTTGCATAATATTATATTTACCAAAAACATTCTCTCTCTCTCTCTCTCTCTCTCTCTCTCTCTCTCTCTCTCTCTCTCTCTCTCTCTCTCTCTCTCTCTCTCTCTCTCTCTCTCTCTCTCTCTCTCTCTCTCTCTCTCTCTCTCTCTCTCTCTCTCTCTCTCTCTCTCTCTCATTCAATCTTCGTTTTCTCCCTCTTTCTGTTGTTCCTCTTCCTCTTCTTGTATATTTTCATCTTTAGCTATCTCTTTTTATCGCAGTCTCTTCTCTTTCGTACTATCTTCCTCTCTTTCCTTTCCCTTTCCATTACCTCCCCTTTCTCTCTCTTTCTGTCTATTTCTCTATGTCTATTTATCTGTCTGTCTGTCTGTCTTTTGTCGTATACGTCCATCCGACCTTCCTTCTTTCCTTTCAGTCCCCCCTTCTTTCCCTTCATTCACTTATTTTCCTACCCCGCACTTCCTTTTTTTTTCCTTCTCTCCCTTTCTCCCTCTCTTTCAGTCCTTTCTCCCATATTATTTCCCTTTCCTTCCTCCCTCCCATTCCTACTTGCCTTCCTTCCTTTCTCTTCCCTTCCCTTTGCTTTACTCTCCTTCCCTTCCCACGCCTCCCTTCCTCCCTTCCCTTCCCTTACTCTCCCTTCTTTCTCTTCCTCTTCGTAAATAAAGCAAAGGAAAGTAAAATGAAGTGAAGTACGCGGGTAGTGTCAGGTCCCTTTGGTGTGAGTTTCAAAGTGCGGGGATTCCAGGGAAAAAAATCGGGAAAGTTTTTATCCTTAACTGTTTTGCTTCTCTTTTTTCATTTTTACTTTTTTCCATTAGTTCATTTCTTTTATTGTCTTTGTTTGTTTAAGCATTCGAGTGTTGAGGAACTTCTTTGTTTCATTGTTTGTTCGTTCTTGTTTGTGTTTTCCTATTTTGTTTTAGTTTTTTGCAATATTCTTTTTTAATGTCGCCGTTTGTTTCGCTTATCTTTGTGTTCCTAAGTTTATTTTTTGGTGTTTGATTCTCGTGTTTTTTGTTTTTGTTCTTTCGTTCCATTCTATTTGTCGTCGGTTCCTTTATGTATTCCATATTTGTCATTTCTCTTCATCACCTGCAAGTCTTCTTTTTTCTCAACTTTCCTCGTCATTTTCTCCCAATTCTTGTTTTTCTAGATTTATTTTTATTTTTTGTCCCATATAAATTTTGTTCTTTTCGTTTTTCCCACCCTTAATTTTTCCCCCTAAACTGAACCAAACAGTGTGACAAAAAAAGACGCCTGATAAATGCCAGACAGATGGATGGATTGAAAGACGGATGTAAATAAAAGGGAAAAAATGACAAAAATATACGTGAGGATGATCTGGGAAAACAAAACGACTGGAGAGAGAGAGAGAGAGAGAGAGAGAGAGAGAGAGAGGTTGCACGTTTTTCCTTTTTCCTTCGTTCCACCTTATTTCTTTCTTTTTTTTTAATCTTTATTGCGTCAGGTAAGGTGTGGGAAAGGAAAGGAGTGTAATCTTGCCTGCAATCAGCGAGTCTCCGTGTTCCTCAGGTGTAAAGTGTTAGGAAACTTTATCTCGCTCCCCGTTGATTCCATTTGATGTGTTCTAAGTGTCTCCTCGTGCTCTTCCCGCCCTCTCTTTCCCCTCTTCCTCGTTCCTGTCCATGCCTTTTTTTCTTGCCTTGCATTTTTCCTCATTTTTTCCCGTCTCCCTCTCCTTCTCTCGATTCCTTCTTCCTTTCCTTCTCTCTTTTTTCCGCTCCTGTGTTCTGTCCTTCCAACTTTCCCCTCTCGATTTCTCCTTCTCCCCTCTCCCTTTCTCTTCCCTCCCTCTTTTTCCTTCCTCTTATTCCTTACCTCTTCTTCTCCTCTCTTGGTCCCTACTCTCTCCCATCCCTCTCTGTTTCCCTCTCTCCCTTATTCTCCTCGTTTACACCTCTCGCCTCCCTCTCCTCTCCATACTTATTCCCCTTTCCTCTCTTTTTCTCCTTTGCTTATTTCCGCCCTCTCAATTTCCTCTTTCCCTCTCTCCCCTATTCTCCTCGTTTTCACCTCTCGCCTCCCTCTCCTCTTCATACTTATTCCCCTTTCCTCTCTTCTTCCCCTTTGGCTGTTTCCCCTCAACCCTTTCATCTTTTTTCCCACTTTCCTTCCCTTCCCTCTCCTTCATTCCCAGTCTCTTTTTACTCCTCTCCCTCTCTCGTTCCCACTCGCCTCCTCTCCCTTTTTCTCATCCTCCTCTATTTCTCTCTCCCTTTTACCCTCTTTTTGTCCACTCCTCTCTCGCAGTGAATAGGTACCAGGTATTAATCGGGGGTTGTGTCCCGTCTCCTGGGATCTGTTCCCTTCTCCTATAAGTCCTTCCCCTTCTGTCTCTCTCCGGCATATGACCACAGATGTTGCGCCGACTAAACGAAACTTTCCTTTCCAGCCTCCTCCTCCTCCCCATTTTCTTCCGTCTCCTCGTTTCTTCATCATCGCCGCCCCCATACTGCCTTTTCTTAATCAAGGGTACAGCAAGAAGAGGAAGTGGGTTAGTGGGGGAGGTACAGGCGGGGAAGAAGGGGAGACAGCAGGGGCGTAGAGTTGTATAGTGCAGTATAATGCCTTACTCTTCATCCTAAGCTACACAACCATCACGTCACTCCCTCTTGTCCAGTAGCAGGTGCAGCTGTAGCCGGCCTGTTGCCTACACCCCGCGAGCCCTACTCTGACACACTCCCCTTGGCCATGTCCACCTCTGCAGGGCTCGTCCACAGCCATACAAGCACAGTGCCGGTCTCTCTCCTCCCTTACTGACCCCTTTTGGCCCTTCTCTGCGGCTCCGAGGGTTGGCGCTGAACAGGAGGAGGTTGTGATGGTTGTGTAGTGTGAGAATGGCGAGCAGTGTTAAGTTATAATGAAGGAGGAACAGGAGGAAGAGGAGGTAATGAAGAAACTTGGAGGAAGAAAAGGAGGAGAAAGAAGTAGTGAAGTGATAGTTGTGTAGTTTGAAGAGCAGCAAGCATGAAGGAGGAAAGAGAGGAGCTAAATGAGGAACCAGAAGGAGGAAGAGGCGAGTGATAGCTAAATAGTTGGAAAAGGAGGAGGAGCAGCAGCAGAAAGATGAATACTTAGGAAGAACAGACACCAGAAGACCTGGCGGCCTATGGCGAGGGCGTCTACGTGTGGTATGACAGGATAAATGAAGGCTGAAGGAGGTAACTAAGAAACAAGGAAGAGGAAGAGGTGAAGTGATAGTTACATAGTTTGAGAGGGAAAAAGGTTTATTAGGATATTATGCAGAGGGAGTGGGAGGAGGAAGTAGTGATAGTTATGTAGTTGAAGAAAAAGAAAAAAAGGAGGAGTTGTGGTAATAACCAATCCTAGAGGAAGGGGGAGGGAAGGGGGAGCCAAAAAGGGAGGAGAATGGAACAGTTGTCAGTCAAGGAGGAAACCCGGCGTGTGAAGGCTGTGGGGACGGTGTGGAGGCAGCGGAGACACTTGTCGTTCAGGTGACGGTGAGTGTCGTGCACTGTGGTTAAGTTAAGGCTGTGAATCTGTGTTGAGGCTCGGGAGCGATGTTTTCAGGGTCAGGATATGTTTCAATGTTAGTATCTGTGTGCATTGTTTACTTATATCTTAACCAGCGTAACTCGTTCCAGCCGTTCCTGTGGTCCACATCCACCCAACAGCTTCCTCTTTTGTACCTGCATTAGGATAGTACATTTCCGTCTAATGCTCTTTTGGATCCGGATCTGGATAAATAATGCGCAGGGCTCCTTCCAGGGGCATAACACGCATATTTGTGTTGGCTGTGTCGGGGGAGCCGAGTGTGCAGGGGAGGGAAGTGGATCAAGTGTAACTGTTAGTGTTGGTGTGTTGTGGTGACTAGTGAGTGTGTGTTTGTTTTCTGAATGCGACTATTGTACCGCAGTCTAAAATCTGTTGAAGGAGGCTTTTCCAGTCACGTATGGTGCGTGGAAAGTATGAGTGCTTGTATGCGTCAGTGTTAGTGTGATATGTTTGGTATTTATGGATGTGTGTGTTACGAGTACGTTCACTGTTTGCCTTGTGTAGGTATGTGTGTGGATCAATGTCAATGTGAGTGTTAGTGATCTTGTACATAAGTGTAAGTCTGTGTGCTTGTCTGCGTATGTGAAGAGGGTCCACGTTTATCTGTTGTTTGATCCGTGTTGTGATTCCAGGAGTTCGAGTGTAGTTGTTTGTAATGAACCTTGCCGCCTTGGTGTTGATTTGTTCTACCCTATCACTGTTTGGGTGTGTGTAAGGATCCCACACCGAAGAGCAGTATTCCAGCTGCCACGTCGTTAATTACCTGCGTATTCTCACCAGTTCAAATGATTCCACCTATTTTGAAGAAGTTTGTGATCACATCCACGTATTAGCTTCCTCTTGTCTTTCCGCCTATTGCTCATCCACCTTAGTAGTAGTTTGTCAGCTCGCCATGGATGGCATTCCTCCCCTGCTACTCACCTGGTCCACATCTTGCGTTACACCTCCACATCCACCCACTAGCACCCTCTAATGTCACTCCACTTGTGCAATGCCATTCCTTTCTGCTTTGTATAATCAACCAAGCCCTCACCTTAAAATTCAACCTCCACACTTCATGTCCACCCATTCCACCTAAAATTTATCTCCACCTAAAATTTATTAAAGCCTATTAGACCCTCAGTCCACCATTCCACTCGCGATCTTTCCTTAAACTCTTCCACCTGTTTTCTGCCATCCTTTGTCTCCTAGTGCACTAAAATCTTCCAGGTCCAGCGCCTCGCAGCAGAAGCACTGGTGCCCTGGAGGCTGCGTGGCCGGGCAGGACCAGAAGCAGCAGGCTGCCACTGCTGTGAGGATTAAGAGAACCACCACGACTTTGCTGCTGGCATCTCGGCCACAATGGAAAGGAAAATATTGAGTCAGGAGTGTGACAAGATTTGAGACTGAGAGCAAGTTCACCAGACGCTGCCTTGCACACATTGGTGAAGGAAACCATGAGTGCCAAGAGTGTGGGGAAAACTCCTGGGAAGGCCGACCTCAACAAATACACCCACACCCTCCGGTGGAGGACCTCATGAATGCCATCACTGTGGCAAAATTTTCCGTTACAAGAGTCGACTCATCAGACACACCTTTTACACACTGGTGAAAGACCTCATGAATGCCATGAGTGTGGCAAAAGGTTCAGTTTAAAGGGTAACCTTAACAAACACACCCTTTCACACACTGGTGAAAGACCTCATGAATACCATGAGTGTAGCAAAAGGTTCCCTGCGAAGAGTAGGTTATACAGACACACTCGTGTACATACTGATGAAAACACTCCTGAATGCCATGACTGGCGAAAGGTTCAATCAGAAGGAGGCCAGCTCTACACGGTCTCCACGTCCAGCCCAGCTGGTCTCCACCCAGTCTCTACCACCTCCTAGAGCCCCTGCAACCCACTTCTACCAGTCTCCTTCAGTCCAGCCCACTTCTACCAGTCTCCTCCAGTCCAGCCCACTTCTACCAGTCTCCTCCAGCCCAGCCCACTTCTACCAGTCTCCTCCAGCCCAGCCCACTTCTACCAGTCTCCTCCAGCCCAGCTCACTGTTACCAGTCTCCTCCAGCCCAGCCCACTTTTACCAGTCTCCTCCAGTCCAGCCCACTTCTACCAGTCTCCTCCATCTCAGCTCACTTCTACCAGTCTCCTCCATCCCAGTCCACTTCTACCAGTCTCCTCCAGCCCAACCCACTTCTACCAGTCTACTCCAGCCCAGCCCACTCCTACCAGTCTCCTGCAGCCCAGCCCACTACTACCAGTCTCCTGCAGCCCAGCCCACTCCTACCAGTCTCCTGCAGCCCAGCCCACTTCTACCAGTTTCCTCCAGCCCAGCCCACTTCTACCAGTCTCCTCCAGCCCAGCCCACTGCTACCAGTCTCCTCCAGCCCAGCCCACTGCTACCAGTCTCCTCCAGCCCAGCCCACTTCTACCAGTCTCCTCCAGCCCAGCCCACTGCTACCAGTCTCCTCCAGCCCAGCCCACTTTTACCAGTCTCCTTCAGCCCAACCCACTTGTACCAGTTTCCTCCAGCCCAACCCACTTCTACCAGTCTCCTCCAGCCCAGCCCACTTCTACCAGTCTCCTCCAGCCCAGCCCACTTCTAACAGCCTTCTCCAGTCCAGCCCACTTCTACCAGTCTCCTCCAGCCCAGCCCACTTCTACCAGCCTCCTCCAGTCCAGCCCACTTCTACCAGTCTCCTCCAGCCCACCCCACTTCTCCCAGTCTCCTCCAGCCCCGTGACGCCCCTCCCGTAAGACTCGAGGGTTGCCCTGCTCCTGGGTTCCTGAGCTGCCTTGTCTAAGTCCAAAGACTCTCCATGTTTGTGAGTTTTTTGTTTTTATGTGTTTGTGTGAATTTGTTCTGCCTTTTCTCCGGCCTATTAAACTTTCATGTTTTTAGTGTTTTAGTGTCAGGTAAGTTTAAGTATTAAGGGGACTCCAAGCTCGGAGAACATGGAAAAATCGAAAATATTCACGATTCAATTCATCCAGTTTTGTTGAGTACAGTGTCCTAGAAACAGTGCAAAAGTAATATTTTGGTGCACGGCGACAATATATCGGGGTGGTAGGCATTTGAAGGGTCTGGTATGTTGATTTAACCATCAGGAGTTCGAATGGCTATTTCTTAAAACATTATTTTTATTGTATTATAAATATTCCTAAAAAATCCAGAATGCAATATATCTCCTCCAAACTTGGTGTGTTTATTGATGATGAGTGTAGAAACACATGTATAGACAATTTTCTTTAAAAAAGTGGATATAACATATTGCATAGAAAATAAGACCACACAGACCCCATGGTCCAGACTAGGTGGTCTGTCCTTAAACCTAAGTGAATCTACACTAATCAGATGGCTCCAAAAGGTTGTTTTTCTACTCTAGTTAATATTAAGTTCAAGGAAGTGACCGTCAAGCTTGTTTTTAAAGGAGTCAATCGTGTTATACTGGACCTCTGAAAGTGGGAGCTTATTCCATCCTCGCACTACAACGTTGGTGAAGAAAAATTTGGTGCAGTCTGAATTTACCTGTCTACATTTGAGTTTTATGCCATTGTTCCTCGTTCGCAAAGTGTCATCGTTCATAAACAATTTTGTTCTGTCTACATTCGTGAAACCATTAAGTATTTTAAAACATTCGATCAGTTTTCCTCGGAGGCGACGTTTCTCAAGAGAGAACATGTTAAGGGTGGAAAGTCTTTCTTCGTAGGATTTGTTGCGCTAGGAAGGGATCATTTTTGTCGTCCGACGCTAAACACCTTCTAATTTAGCAATGTCCTATGCATGGTGGGGAGACCAAAACTGTACCCCATATTCCAAGTGGGGTCTGATTAAACTATTGTAGAGCGGAAGTATTACATCTTTATTCTTGAATAAAAAGTTTCTTTTAATGAAGCCCAACATTCTGTTCGCGTTATTTGCTGCATCGATGTGAGAATTTGAGGTTTGACGCGATTTTGACCCCCAGGTCTTTAACGCATTGAACGTTTGTGAGTTTAACGCAGCACGTTTTGTTATCGAACTTCTTATTCCTTGTTCCAACTT
>NC_066509.1:42297136-42361677 GCF_024679095.1 Eriocheir sinensis
CAGACGACAGAGAATGGAATGAGGGAATAGGAGGAGAGAGGAGTGAACGAGAAAATAAGGAGGGAATGGAGGTGTGAGGGAGATGGGGAAGGAGAGGAATACATAGGAATACATAGGAAGAACAGACACCAGAAGACCTATCGGTCTATGACGGGGGTGTCTGTTTACTACCGCTACTACTAGTAAGCTACGTGTGGTAGAACAGGACAGAATAGATGAAGGCTCCTCCCCATCCACCTCTCCCTCCGGCAACGTGCCGGCAGGAAATAGTTAGAAGAGAACACCATGTACCTTTAAGGAAGAAAGGGCCATGGAAATTTTACAGTAAAGAGAGAAATAAGAGGAAATTACTACCCTTAACTTACACTACTGGTAACCTAAGCTGTGGGGGAAAATTACTTCATTACATAAGAACATAAGAACATAGAAATACAGGGAGGCTGGGAGAGGCCGAGTGGCCTACACAGGGCAGCCCCAGAATCCCCCCTAATACTCACGATGGGTGAGGTGTAGTTTCAGGGGCACAGGTGGAGGCTTGATCCTCGTTTTACCGGCGGTACTAGGCACGGCACCAGTAACCTGTCACCTTACTGCACCCACACCTCACTCCACCTGTCATGCGGACATTAACTGTTGCTTTACTCTATTGTTGACTTTCGCTATTTGAAATCTAGGTTGTGGGGGAGAATTATATGAATATAGGTTGAGGTCTTGCTGCATTCTGTCTGAAAACATGCGAAAAAGGGTCAGTATAATCTTATATCCCTGAAGTACTTATCCAAAGAAGACTTAAAGCTATTGATACTCTGTGCGCTAACTACTGACGGTGGGAGTCCATTCCAGTGATCGACGACTCTGTTATTGAAAAAACTTCTGTACACCAATGTGTTACATCGATTTCCCTTTAACTTCATACCGTTGCTGCGTGTTCTTGTGTTGGTGTCTCTCTAAAATAGACTATCCGGGTTAATGTTGTCGAGTCCATTAAGGATTTTGAACACTTCAATTAAGTCCCCTCTTATCCTTCGCTTTTTTAGGGAAAACATATCTAAACGCTTTAAACGCTCGTCATATGGCAAGTTTCGGAGCGCTGGAATTTGTTTGGTTGCTCGTCGCTGTATCCTTTCTAGCAAAACTTGATCTTTGATATAGTTCGGTGACCAGAACTGAACGGCGTATTCTAGGTGTGGTCTTACAAATGCTAAATATAATCTCTTCATAAGTTCGGGTGATTTATAATCAAAGTTTATTGAGATTAATCCCAACATCATATTGGCTTTTTTACTCGCTGCAGAACATTGATCACTCATTTTAAGAGTGTTATTGATAATGACACCAATATCTTTTCTTGATTTACTTCGCTGAACTTATGTCCTTGAATCTGATATTTAAAGTTAGGATTTTTTCACCTATCTGCATTACTTTACATTTATCTACGTTAAAACTCATTTGCCATTTTTTCGCTCCAGTCGGCAAGTCTTATTAAATCTGATTGAATGTTCTCGCAACTTTGACTGTTCATTACCGTACCTCCTAGTTTGGTGTCGTAGGCGAATTTGGCTACTTTTGATAGGATATCAGTGTCTAAGTCGTTCACGTAAATTATGAATAGTGTTGGCCCCAGGACCGAACCTTGGGGCACGCCACTGGTGACGGGCTGCCAATCCGATGCTTCACCATTAAGAACTACACGTTGTTCTCTGTTGGTGAGCCAGTCATGAATCCACGCACATAGATGGTCGTTAATACCGTGGGAACGCAGTTTTGAAATAAGCCTAACGTGAGGAACTTTATCAAACGCTTTCTGAAAATAAAGGTAAATTACGTCATATGGGCTTCGGGCGTTCCAACATGTATAAACATCGTTGAAAAAGGTTAGTAGGTTGGTAAGGCAAGACCGACTACTACGAAATCCATGCTGACTATTAGTTATCAAATCATTTGTTTCAAGGAAAGTGATCATTTTATCCCTGATCATTTTTTCGAATAGTTTAATTAGGACAGACGTAAGGCTGATAGGACGATAATTATTGGCTTGTATTTTGTCTCCTTTTTTAAAGATCGGGGTAATATTGGCCTTTTTCCACTCGAGAGGCACACTGGCCTGTGCTAATGACTTGTTGAATATTAATGTTATGGGTAATTCTAGCTGTTGACTACATTCTCTCAACACGCGAGGAGATAAATTATCGGGGCCCGGAGATTTATTTGAATCTATTTTCTGCAGGTACGCACGCACTTCGCTGATATCAATTTCGGTCAATGCAAGCTTATGTTCTTCAGGGCCTTGAAAATTTTTCTTCGGGGCTGGAATCGTTGTCATGTTTTCTTTTGTAGATACGCTACTAAAGGTTGAATTTAGGACCGACGCCATGCCTTTATCATCACTAATCGTATTGCCACTTAATAGTAGTGGGCCGATATTATTTTTAACAGTTTTTTTGTTTCTTATGTAACTGAAAAATAACCTTGGATTTTTCTTGGCATCAAGTGATATTTTCATCTCATATTCGTGTTTCTGTTTTCTGATTTTCCTTTCGCACTCTCTCTTGACATTGACGTAATTAGTATGATCCTGTGAATTATGTGTCAGTTTATATTTCTTATAGAGTTTTCTTTTTTCGACGATGATTTTTTGTAGGTAATTATTCATCCACAACGTTTTTTGATTATCAGTCCTTCGTGGCTTGAGTGGAATGAATTTATTTACACTCGCAGTGATGTGTGCAGTAAAACGATTATACATTTCTTGAACGCTGACGTTGTTGAGCAAATGATTCCAATTTACTGAAGCCAGTTCTCTTTTTAGGTCCGTAAAATTTGCTTTACTATAATTAGGTATTAAGAGCGAGTTTGCTCGTGCTTTTGTTTCAATATTTAAAACGCATCTGATTATGTTGTGGTCACTGGTTGCAAATGGCTCGCCTACCTCACAGGCAGCTATGAGATGACTATCGGTCGCGAAGATTAAATCAAGAATATTATTTCCGCGTGTCGGCATGGTAACAGTTTGATTAAAAATGAATTTTGTGCAAAGTTAATTAATCTCTCGCCTTCTCTGTCGCCAGAAAGTGCATTCCAGTTAACGGAGGGGTTATTGAAGTCACCGCATATTATTGCATTTTTATTTCTGATAACTCTATTTATCTCTGCGTAGAGATTTCCATCAATGTCATCATTTGATTTAGGAGGTCGGTAAATTACGCCCAGAACATACTTTCCATTATTGATCGTTGCTTGTGCATACAATGAATCATAAGCCTCTGTTTCGGCAATGTTTAACTGAATGACATCTAAATTATTTTTCGCATATATTATTACACCTCCTCCTTTTTTGTGTAAACGACACTTAGCAAACGCATTGTAACCATTTATAGCTACTTCACCTAAGTGATGTTTATCGCGCATATTCAGCCATGTTTCCGTGATCAAAATGAAGTCGGGTTTTTCAGTAATTGCATGTATTATCAAGTGGCTAATGTATTATCAAGTGGCTAAAGAGAGGAAGGAAGGGAAGTGAAGGAAGAGGAGGAGACTGGAGAGGATGAGGGAAGGAAAGCAGGATGAAAGAATGAGAGGAAATGAAGGAAAGGAAGGGAAATGGTGATGGAGAGCAGAACATGGGAACGAGAGGGGGGGGGGGGGTGAGGAAGAGGGACGAAGAGAGGAAGAGGTCATCGTGGGGTGGAAAAGATTACATGAAAATACACAGATAGACTAACAAACATGACCAATAAGAGAGAGAGAGAGAGAGAGAGAGAGAGAGAGAGAGAGAGAGAGAGAGAGAGAGAGTCATTCCTTTCAAGATTTCGTTTTCATCACCACATAACACATCTGCGATAATAGGCAGTTCAGTAGCGATGACAACAAAAATCAAAGGACGAGGTTGCTTTCTGACGCCAACCCTTCCATAAATTCCCTAAACTCAGTCATGACGTCGTTCTCTTTCAACACGTAATTCACGGTAAAAATAACGCGTGCGCAGTGAGTACAAAGGGTTGAGTCTTGTGAAGTAAAAATGTAAGGTTACGTTTGAAGTGTATTTGGTTTTGAGTGAGTGAAGAAAGATTATGTCTACTGCGTGAAATCAGCAATAACACCAAACACATTCCAGTGCCGGGTGTGGGCTGCTAATATATAAATTAGTGTTAGGATGCCTGACTACATATTAGCACGAGGCCGTCACTGAACCAGTATGAAAAGAAATTAAGGAGAAGTACCATTTCTTCCTCGTTTTTTTTTTTTTATACCATCTTCTCCTCCTCTTTCATATTGTTTTAACTCTTCTCTCTTCTCATTCTTAAACTACACTACTATCCCTTCACTTCCTCCTCTTCTTCTTCTTCATCTTCGTTTGTTCGTTACCTCCTCCTCTTCCTGTTCCTCCTTCATAATGCTTTATCTCCCTGGGAAGAAGAAATGCTGCCTCGCCTGGTCTTGTTTTAGTACTCGTTCAGTGACAGCTCGTGCTACAGGAAGTCAGGCATACGAGCACCACCAGTTTATGTTAGCAAGCCATACCTGTCACTATAATATATCTGATAGTATTAGTGATTTCACGAGGCAGACATAACCTTTTTTTTCACTCACTCGACAAAATATACCGCAAACGTAACCTTTCGTTTTTCCACAAGACCCAACCCTTCATACTCACTGCACAAGCGTTACTTTTACCCGTGAATAACTTGTTGGAGGACAGCGACGTCATGACTGAGTTTAGGGAATTAAGGGAAGGGTTGACATCAGAAACCAACCTCGTCCTATGATTCTCTTTTTTCATTATCGTTACTGTGTTGTTATAGTTTAATATCGCAATGTTTAATGAGGTGATGAAAATGTTGATCTTGAAAGGAATGACTCTCTCTCTCTCTCTCTCTCTCTCTCTCTCTCTCTCTCTCTCTCTCTCTCTCTCTCTCTCTCTCTCTCTCTCTCTCTCTCTCTCTCTCTCTCTCTCTCTCTCTCTCTCTCTCTCTCTCTCTCTCTCTCTCTCTCTCACTACATAACCATCATTTCACTACCTCCTCCTCCTCCTCCTCCTCCCCATTTTCTTCCGTCTCCTCGTTTCTTCATCATCGCCGCCCCCATACTGCCTTTTCTTAATCAAGGGTACAGCAAGAAGGGGAAGTGGGTTAGTGGGGGAGGCACAGGCGGGGAAGAAGGAGAGGCAGCAGGGGCGTAGAGTTGCATGGTGCAGTATAATGCCTTACTCTTCATCCTTAAGCTACACAACCATCACGTCACTCCCTCTTGTCCAGTAGCAGGTGCAGCTGTAGCCGGCCTGTTGCCTACACCCCTCGAGCCCTGCCCTGACACACTCCCCTTGGCCATGTCCACCTCTGCAGGGCTCGTCCACAGCCATACAGGCACAGTGCCGGTCTCTCTCCTCCCTTACTGACCCCTTTTGGCCCTTTTCTGCGGCTCCGATGGTTGGCGCTGAACAGGAGGAGGAGGTTGTGATGGTTGTGTAGTGTGAGAATGGCAAGCAGTGTTAGAGAGAGAGAGAGAGGAGAGAGAGAGAGAGAGAGAGAGAGAGAAGAAACATGGGTGGAGAGAGAGAGAGAGAGAGAGAGAGAGAGAGAGAGAGAGAGAGAGAGAGAGAGAGAGAGAGAGAGAGAGAGAGAGAGAGAGAGAGAGAGAGAGAGAGAGAGAGAGAGAGAGAGAGAGAGAGAGAGAGAGAGAGAGAGAGAGAGAGAGAGAGAGAGAGAGAGAGAGAGAGAGAGAGAGAGAGAGAGAGAGAGAGAGAGAGAGAGAGAGATATATTAGGCTATTATGGGAGGGAGCGGGAGGAGGAAGTAGTGATAGTTACGTAGTTGAAGAAGAAAAGAAATGGAGGAGGAGAGGGGGGGTAATAACCAATCCTAGAGGAAGGGTGAGGGGAGGGGGAGGGCAAAAGGAAGGAGAGGAGGAGAACAGTTGTCAGTCAAGGAGGGAACCCGGCGTGTGAAGGCTGTGGGGACGGTGTGGAGGCAGCGGAGACACTTGTCGGTCAGGTGACGGTGAGTGTCGTGCACTGTGGTTAAGTTAAGGCTGTGAGTCTGTGTTGAGGCTCGGGAGCGATGTTTTCAGGGTCAGGATATGTTTTAAGGCTAATATCTGTGTGCATTGTTTACTTGTACCTAACCAGCCTAACTCTCTCCAGCCGTTCATGAGGTCCACGTCCACCCAACAGCCTCCTCTTCTGTACCTCCATTATAATAGCACGTTTCCGTCTAATGCTCATCCACCCAATCAGGCGCCATGGCGTTAATTACTTCCGTATATTTTATTGTTTTACCAATCCAGATCATTCCACCTATTTTTAAGAGGCTTATTTCCACATCCAACCACTAGCATCCCCTTACATCCCTCCACTCTTGCTTTTCCACTTATTGCTCATCCACCTTGGCAGTAGTTTGTCTGCTAGCCATGGCATTCCTCCCCTGCTCCCCACCTGGTCCACATCTTGCCTTACACCTCCACATCCACCCACTAGCATCCTCTGATGTTCCTCCACTAGTGCAGTGCCATTTATTTCCTGCCTTCAATAATCCACCGAGCCCTCGCCTTAATATTCCACCTCCACACCTCATATCCACCCATTCCACTTAAAATTTCTCCTGACCAAAAATTAATTAAAGCCTATTAGTCGCTCAAACCTCCTTTCCACTCGCGGTTTTCCTTAAACTCCTCCACCTGTTTTCTGCAATCCTTTTCCTCCTAGTGCAGTATAACCTTCCACCTTTCCCTTCAGTCTTCACGTCCATCCATTCCACCCTTGATGTTCCACTCCCCTATTGTTAATATTCAATGTTACATTACAGTTTACTTGTTTTCACTTACCTTGCCTTGCATATATTTTTCCATATGCCATATTACACTGACTGCACTTCTCCACCTGCTCCAGCCACCCATTCCTTGACAATATTTTCCCATTGCTTTATTACAATTTGACCAACTCTCCAACTGATCCAGCCACCCATTTCTTGACCATTTTATATCTTTCCAGATCAGGTTAACATGTGGAGGCCAGCACAGCACAAACCTGTCTCCACGTCCAGGCTAGTGCTGCTGCTGGAGTGAGGGCCTGAGGCTGGTGCTGTGCTCGGCACTGTCCTCACAGCCTCTGCCTTCAGGACTCCCCGGTGCATCGCTGGCCCTGGGCCACGGCCGGAGCCTCCTGCAAGACCTGCCAGCGCCTCGCAGCAAAAGCACTGGTGCCCTGGAGGCTTCATGGCCGGGCAGGACCAGCAGCAGCAGGCTGTCAATGCTGTGAGGATCAAGAGAACCACCACCACCATGCTGCTGGCATCTCGGCCACAATGGAAAGGAAAAGATTGAGTCAAGAGTGTGACAAGATTTGAGACTGAGAGCAAGTTCACCAGACACTGCCTTGCACACACTGGTGAAGGGAACCATGAGTGCCCAGAGTGTGGGGAAAGACTCCTTGGGAAGGCTGACCTCAACATCTGCACCCACACCCTCTGGTAGAGGACCTCATGAATGCCATCACTGTGATAAAAGCTTCCGTTACAAAAGTCTACTCAATCAACACACTTTTTCACACACTGGTGAAAGACCTCATGAATGCCATGAGTGTGGCAAACGATTCAGTTCCATGAGTCATCTCAACAGACACACCCTTTCACACATTGGTGAAAGACTTCATGAATGCCATGAGTGTGGCAAAAGGTTCAGTACGAAGAGTATCTTCAACGAACACACCCTTTTACACACTGGTGAAAGACCTCATGAATGCCATCGGTGTGGCAAAAGGTTCCGTACGAAGAGTATCCTCAACGAACATACCCTTTTACACACTGGTGTAAGACCTCATGAATGCCATGAGTGTGGAAAAAGGTTCACTACAAAGGGTAACTTCAACCACCACACCCTTTTACACACTGGTGAAAGACCTCATGAATGCCATGAGTGTGGCAAAAGGATCATTAAGAAGAGTAACCTCACGAGACAAACACATTCACACACTGGCGAAAGACCTTATGAATGCCATGAGTATGGCAAAAGGTTCACTGAAAAGAAAAAACTCTACAGACACACTCGTGTACATACTGATGAAAACACTCCTGAATGCCATGACTGGCGAAAGGTTCAATCAGGAGGAGGCCAGCACAACACGGCCTCCACGTCCAGCCCAGCCGCGTCTCCACCCAGTCTCTTCCACCTCCTAGAGCCCCTGCAGCCCACTTCTACCAGTCTCCTCCAGCCCAGCCCACTTCTACCAGTCTCCTCCAGCCCAGACCACATGTACCAGTCTCCTCCAGCCCAGCCCACATGTACCAGTCTCCTCCAGCCCAGCCCACTCCTACCAGTCTCCTCCAGCCCAGCCCACTTCTACCAGTCTCCTCCAGCCCAGCCCACTTCTACCAGTCTCCTCCAGCCCAACCCACTTCTACCAGTCTCCTCCAGCCCAGCACACATGTACCAGTCTCCTCCAGCCCAGCCCACTTCTACCATTCTCCTCCAGCCCAGCCCACTTCTACCATTCTCCTCCAGCCCAGCCCACTTCTACCAGTCTCCTCCAGCCCAGCCCACATCTACCAGTCTCCTCCAGCCCAGCCCACATCTACCAGTCTCCTCCAGCCCAGCCCACATCTACCAGTCTCCTCCAGCCCAGCCCACATCTACCAGTCTCCTCCAGCCCAGCCCACTTCTATCAGTCTCCTCCAGCCCCGTGACGCCCCCCCGTAAGACTCGAGGGTTGCCCTGCTCCTGGTCCGTGAGCTGCCTTGTCAAGTCCACAGACTTGACAAGGTGAATTTGTTCTGCTTTTTCTCCAGTCAGTCCTAGAAGTATCTTAAACCTTCAATTTTTTTTTTTTTTAATGTTTTGTGTAAAGTAATTTCTGATTATTAAGATTGAGATCAATCCTGGGTCCCTGAGCTGCCTTGTCAAGTCCACAGACTCCCCAAGTTTGTGAGTTTTTATTTTTTTATTTTCATTTGACACGTTTGGGTGAATTTATTCTGCTTTTTCTCCAGTCAGTCCTAGAAGTATCTTAAACCTTCATTTTTTTTTTAATGTTTTGTGTAAAGTAATTTCTGAGTATTAAGATTGAAATCAATCAGTTGGTAAAAGAAAAAAACTATAGAAATGTTGGCTAAAATCAGTAAATGGATATCAATGAGTATTTAGTTGATATTTATAAATTTAGTTTAAGGAGCTTAGCAATACTGGCAAAAAAAGTGCATTTCTATGAGTATTAATTGATAGTTATAATTCTAAATAGTGTAAATGCTATAGTAATCTGGCCAAAAATAGTATGTGGATTGTGAATACACAATCGGTTCTTATCATTTTAGCATTCATGAAATGTGTACTTTTAACTTTTGCTGTGTGGTCTTTTGCTCCGTATAATCCACAATGTCCACCTCAACTTCCACCTCCATTCAGTCCATCTTCCACCCAGCCATTTGGTGCCATTTCAGTTCATTCCAGCCTATTGTAAGACAGTTACCTGTCACCCACGGCCTTCCAGTTGTTCTCCGGCACTCGTCGTTCTGCTTTCAGGTGTCGGGTATTTCCTGTCTTCCACCTCCATCCACCATTCTATCCACCACACACCTATTAACCCTTTTATTGACTTCCAGGACAGTTTAACAAGCCCAGCCCAGCCTGGACATGCTGACTGCCACAAGCACAAGCGTCTGCTAAAGCTGTTCTCTGATATAGCCCAGGAGCTCAAGTCTTGCTCAGTACCCAATAATAAGCAGTGTGAATTTCAAATGCTTATTTACCAATTTTTAGTCATTTACCAATTTTTAGTCAATGTTAAGAAATACATTACACTGTGCAGAGTATTTCAGGCGTCAATCTATAGAAAAATTTATAATTTCTTTGTACAGCATGTCAAATTCTTAGTAATGTGCACCATGCATCGCTTAATTAATATAACCTTTATTAATGTAGCCTTATCAGGGCTTAACAGGAAAGGAGAATAGGCTACAGTAATTCAAATATAACGCCATTTTCCTTACAGAACCGGGCAGCGACTACGAAGACTTTACAAACCCTGAATTGGCAGCCTGGCCACAACATGTCCTTGCGACAAGACCTCGTCCCCTCTGACTGGAAAATGGATTGCGTAACACCGATTTTTAAGAATTATTGGTCCATTAGTCTGACTTCACTAGTAGGTAAGTTACTCGAGAGCAAATTAGACAAAATTGTGAGTTACCATGAAAGCCACTCATTTATTAAGGATTCTCAATATGGCTTCCGTAACAAGAGATCATGTTCGTTGAACCTATTTAACCTTTTATGAAGACCTCTTTCTCAGCTTATAAAGTAACCAAGTCACTGGACATATTCTATCTTGATTTTCAGAAAGCATTTGATAAGTTCCACACCATAAATTACTTAATTTAAAAAGCAGCTAGGTATTGACGGTAAAGTATGCCAATGGACTGCATGTTGGTTGAACAACAGACAGCATAGAGTGACTATAGATTGATTTAACTCAGAGTGGATGCCCGTCACTAGTGGTGTCCCTCAGGGCTCGGTTCTTGGCCAGTTATATCAATGACGTTGACGTTAGACTCGGTAATCTTTGTAGTAAATTTGATGACACAAAGACTGGTAATTATGCCGTCACTGATGAAGACACAGCCTCCAAGAAGATTGCATGAAATGTCAGGTTCTCCATTTACTTAATGTAGATAAGTGTCAGGTTTTCCAATTGGTACAAAAAATAGTTTGATTATGAAAGCGTGGCGTTGAACTCAAAAGCGTTCAGTGTGCCGAGGGCCTGGGTGTCAAAATTGTCAAACCTCAAATTTTCAAACCAATGCATTGATGCAACGAAATGAATAAAATGCTTGTCTTCATGAAGATAAACTTTTCTTTGTTACAAATGAAGATGTAATACTTACAATAGCTTGGTCAGACCCCATTTATAATATGCGATACAGTGTTGGTCTCCCGACTAGGCAATGCACATTGCTAAATTAGGTGTGCGACAAAATGTGTGCTCCAAAATACTCACTGGCTTTACTAATGTGGACCAAAACCCAAATCCAAATTGTTTTTGATTGATGACACGTTCAGACGAGAAATAATGGCACACAACATTCGTTATAGTAAGTGTAAACAAGTTAGTTAAGGGCGAGAATGGAATAAACTACATCCTTCAGCGTCCAGTGCAGTAAGATTGATTCATTAAAAATCAGCTCGACCGCCAGTTCCTCCAACTTGATAAATAAAAACAAAAACTAAAAACGTGATAAGGACAAGATGGGTCGGTTTTTATTTTTTTTCCTGTTTGTCAGTTAGATTATATTTTGCTAATCCCTAATCCTACGCCCCAACGCCGTAGCGTTGGGGCGGGGCCGTGACCTCACTTCCCTCCCCCAGAAGGCACCCTTCCCTCTCTGTCCAGCCCCTCCCATACTTAGGTAGGCTACTCGTTCCGTTGTGTATATAAGGAGAATTGTAAAACATTGTAACTACTTATACTCTTCCTTTACACCACTGGAGATGGTGGCAGTGTCCACCGAAACTGTTTGGTAAAAAAATATAACTATCGTCTGCCAGTGTGGGTTTTTATTTGTACATCAAGAAATCACGTCAGTGTGATTAGCCGCTCTTTTTGTTTTGTGATTTCTTGATTTTTGGATTTTTGGTCAGGAGTATTTTCTTCATAATAGTTTTTTTTTTCTGGCCATGCACGTAAACAGTTATTTTTCTATTTTGGTGCGTGAGAATGTATGGAGATTTTGCCAAAAAAAATCCTTGCATATTTTACTTCGATGATAAAAAAAAATATCGCATAAGTGACGAGAGATGTTGTTGATTTGTCCTCCTAGGGTAGGGTACGGGCTGGTGAGCCCGTCAGAGGATGTCGTCAGTTTACCAGGAGTTTATCGAGGAGGTGGGAATTTTGCCACCACCTCTGCCAGGGTGGAGTCTTGGGTGAGGCTCACTCGCTCTGCTGCTGTCTGGGGAAGCGAATTTCATAATTTTTCGTGTTCTACTTTCATTGGTTCATTAATTCTTCATCATCACTTTCTTCGTCCATGCAGTCCTTCCATTCATGTTAGATTTCTTTGTCTTGTGTGTGTTTAAAATGTTTTGTGACGTGCGTGTTTTCTTCCTCCTTTCTTTTATCTTCTTTGTCATTGTATCTCCTTTTTTTTGGGGGGGGGTATTTCGTTGGGGACTTATTTCTTTCTCTTTTTGTCTTCTTCCATTTCCTTGTTCTCATTCATTTGTATTTTATTTCATCTCTTATACGTCTTTTAGTGTATTTTTCTTGTTTTTCATCTTTATACTTACACATTTATTTCTATTTTCCTCCTTGTTTTCATCCCAATTGTCTATATCTTGAATATTTTTTTGCCTCGTTTTTTTTTCATTTACTAATATTGAGGAGTTTTTTCTTTTTCTTTTTGTTTCCCTTCCATCTTCGTCGTCGTTCGCCTCCCATCTTCCTCCTCTCCTCGCTCCCGTGACTCCCTCTGGCTTGTCTGTCCTTCCTCTCCCATCCTCTCCTCGCTCCCGTGACTCCCTCTGGCTTGTGTGTCCTTCGTGTCCTTCCTCTCCCATCCTCTCCTCGCTCCTGTGACTCCCTCTGGCTTGTGTGTCCTTCCTCTCCCATCCTCTCCTCGCTCCCGTGACTCCCTCTGGCTTGTGTGTCCTTCGTGTCCTTCCTCTCCCATCCTCTCCTCGCTCCTGTGACTCCCTCTGGCTTGTCTGTCCTTCCTCTCCCATCCTCTCCTCGCTCCTGTGACTCCCTCTGGCTTGTCTGTCCTTCCTGTCCCATCCTCTCCTCGCTCCTGTGACTCCCTCTGGCTTGTCTGTCCTTCCTGTCCCATCCTCTCCTCGCTCCTGTGACTCCCTCTGGCTTGTGTGTCCTTCTTGTCCCATCCTCTCCTCGCTCCTGTGACTCCCTCTGGCTTGTGTGTCCTTCCTGTCCCATCCTCTCCTCGCTCCCGTGACTCCCTCTGGCTTGTGTGTCCTTCCTGTCCCATCCTCTCCTCGCTCCCGTGACTCCCTCTGGCTTGTGTGTCCTTCCTGTCCCATCCTCTCCTCGCTCCTGTGACTCCCTCTGGCTTGTGTGTCCTTCGTGTCCCATCCTCTCCTCGCTCCCGTGACTCCCTCTGGCTTGTGTGTCCTTCGTGTCCATCCTCTCCTCGCTCCCGTGACTCCCTCTGGCTTGTGTGTCCTTCGTGTCCTTCCTCTCCCATCCTCTCCTCGCTCCTGTGACTCCCTCTGGCTTGTCTGTCCTTCCTGTCCCATCCTCTCCTCGCTCCTGTGACTCCCTCTGGCTTGTGTGTCCTTCCTGTCCCATCCTCTCCTCGCTCCTGTGACTCCCTCTGGCTTGTGTGTCCTTCGTGTCCTTCCTCTCCCATCCTCTCCTCGCTCCCGTGACTCCCTCTGGCTTGTCTGTCCTTCCTGTCCCATCCTCTCCTCGTTCCCGTGACTCACTCTGGCTTGTCTGTCCTTCCTCTCCCATCCTCTCCTCGCTCCTGTGACTCCCTCTGGCTTGTCTGTCCTTCCTCTCCCATCCTCTCCTCGCTCCCGTGACTCCCTCTGGCTTGTGTGTCCTTTGTCCTTCCTCTCCCATCCTCTCCTCGCTCCTGTGACTCCCTCTGGCTTGTGTGTGCGTCCTCTCCCATCCTCTCCTCGCTCCTGTGACTCCCTCTGGCTTGTGTGTCCATCGTGTCCTTCCCTCTCCCTCTCCTCGCTCCTGTGACTCCCTCTGGCTTGTCTGTCCTTCCTCTCCCATCCTCTCCTCGCTCCCGTGACTCCCTCTGGCTTGTGTGTCCTTCCTCTCCCATCCTCTCCTCGCTCCTGTGACTCCCTCTGGCTTGTCTGTCCTTCCTCTCCCATCCTCTCCTCGCTCCTGTGACTCCCTCTGGCTTGTGTCCTTCCTCTCCCATCCTCTCCTCGCTCCTGTGACTCCCTCTGGCTTGTCTGTCCTTCCTCTCCCATCCTCTCCTAGCTCCTGTGACTCCCTCTGGCTTGTCTGTCCTTCCTGTCCCATCCTCTCCTCGCTCCCGTGACTCCCTCTGGCTTGTCTGTCCTTCCTCTCCCATCATCTCCTCGCTCCTGTGACTCCCTCTGGCTTGTCTGTCCTTCCTCTCCCATTCTCTCCTCGCTCCTGTGACTCCCTCTGGCTTGTGTGTCCTTCCTCTCCCATCCTCTCCTCGCTCCCGTGACTCCCTCTGGCTTGTCTGTCCTTTCTCTCCCATCCTCTCCTCGCTCCTGTGACTCCCTCTGGCTTGTGTGTCCTTCCTCTCCCATCTTCTCCTCGCTCCTGTGACTCCCTCTGGCTTGTGTGTTCTTCCTCTCCCATCCTCTCCTCGCTCCTGTGACTCTCTCTGGCTTGTCTGTCCCTCGTGTCCTTCCTCTCCCATCCTCTCCTCGCTCCCGTGACTCCCTCTGGCTTGTGTGTTCTTCCTCTCCCATCCTCTCCTCGCTCCTGTGACTCCCTCTGGCTTGTGTGTTCTTCCTCTCCCATCCTCTCCTCGCTCCTGTGACTCCCTCTGGCTTGTGTGTTCTTCCTCTCCCATCCTCTCCTCGTTCCTGTGACTCCCTCTGGCTTGTGTGTTCTTCCTCTCCCATCCTCTCCTCGCTCCCGTGACTCCCTCTGGCTTGTCTGTCCATCCTCTCCATACTACTCCTCGCTCCTGTGACTCCCTCTGGCTTGTCTGTCCTTCCTCTCCCATCCTCTCCTCGCTCCTGTGACTCCCTCTGGCTTGTCTGTCCCTCGTGTCCTTCCTCTCCCATCCTCTCCTCGCTCCTGTGACTCCCTCTGGCTTGTCTGTCCCTCGTGTCCTTCCTCTCCCATCCTCTCCTCGCTCATGTGACTCCCTCTGGCTTGTCTGTCCTTCCTCTCCCATCCTCTCCTCGCTCCTGTGACTCCCTCTGGCTTGTCTGTCCCTCGTGTCCTTCCTCTCCCATCCTCTCCTCGCTCCTGTGACTCCCTCTGGCTTGTCTGTCCCTCGTGTCCTTCCTCTCCCATCCTCTCCTTGCTCCTTTGACTCCCTCTGGCTTGTCTGTCCCTCGTGTCCTTCCTCTCCCATCCTCTCCTCGCTCCAGTGAATCCCTCTGGCTTGTGTGTCCCTCGTTGACTTCCTCTCCCATCCTCGCTCCTGTGACTCCTGTGACTCCCTGGCTCCTGTCCCTCTGGCTTGTCCCTCGTGGCCCTACTCTCCCATTCTCTCCTCGCTCCACCCTTCATCGCTGCCGTCTCCTCCATCTCTCACGCTGCTCGTCTTTCTCTCGCTTTTATTTACTGCATATTCCTGTCGGGCGCTTCATCTTCCATCTACGTTTGCATCTTCTTCTTCTCCTCCTCCCATCTCCGTTTCCATCTCCCTCCTCCTCCTCTTTTCATCTGTTTCAATCTCTTTCTTCTTCTTCTCTTTCTTCCTCATCCCCTTATTTCCATCTCCGTTTCCATCTCAATCTTCCTCTCTTTCCTCTTCTTCCTCTTCCTCCTCCCCAGCCGCTTGGATCTTTGTATTTTAAAAGCCTCAAAAATCATAACAAACCCACCGCAATAGCAGAAATACAGTATCCGAATATCTTTTAATAG
The DNA here is from genome assembly GCF_024679095.1 of Eriocheir sinensis. NCBI lineage: Eukaryota > Metazoa > Arthropoda > Malacostraca > Decapoda > Varunidae > Eriocheir > Eriocheir sinensis. The sequence goes on from NC_066509.1 coordinate 42,312,675, forward strand.
CCTTAGATTGTGTCATTATGAGTAATTTGTTCTCTTAGCGGTCTACTGTCTTGTACTATTCTCATTTCCCTTCTTGCCGCTCATTGCGTTTGTTTTATATTAATTTTATCAATATCCTTTTTTATATCATTTTCCCTTATTGTTTTCCAGTGTCTTGGTTTTATATTAATTTCTCACTTCTTTTCCCTTTTCTGTTTTCTCTTATTTACTTTTCTCCTCTGTTATATTCATTTTTATAATTTTCCTTTTTCATGCCCTTTTTTGCCTCAAAGAATTTTTTCCCGTTTTTTTGCTTTAAAATAACTCCACAGTCCGAACGTGTGTGTGTGTGTGTGTGTGTGTGTGTGTGTGTGTGTGTGTGTGTGTGTGTGTGTGTGTGTGTGTGTGTGTGTGTTTTGAATATGATTTATGAACGAAAAAGGTATGAACTAAAATAAGAATTACAGTTATAGCCTATACTGAAAAAATAAACATAAACGTAAATTAAAAAAGAAAAAGTAATCGGTACATTCTCTCTCTCTCTCTCTCTCTCTCTCTCTCTCTCTCTCTCTCTCTCTCTCTCTCTCTCTCTCTCTCTCTCTCTCTCTCTCTCTCTCTCTCTCTGCGAACACAATTTATTTTTTTTCTATTATTTGACATTCAGGCATCTAAACCCAACCATGGACGAGGGAGAGTGGGAGGGAGGAAGAGGGAGATGAGAGACCGAGGGAATGAGAGTCAATGAGGATGAAACTATATAAAATTAGGAAGAAAAGGAAAGGTGTGAGGGAGATGGGGAAGAAGAGGAAAGAGGGAGAAGGAGAAGGAGAAGGAAAGGGAAATGAAGGAGGAGACTGGAAAGATGGAAGAAAGGAAGGAAAATAGTGAGGGAGAGTAGAACAAGGGAACCAGAGAGGTGGTGGAGGAGAAAGAGGGAGGGAGGGAGGGAGGAGGAGGTCTGCGTAGGGTGGAAAAGATTATATGAAGATACTAAAATAAACTAACAAATATGGCAACGAATGAAAGAATAAGAGAGAGAGAGAGAGAGAGAGAGAGAGAGAGAGAGAAAGAGTGTGTGTGTGTGTGTGTGTTTGCCGTTCAAAATCAACGTTTACAGCACTACATAATACATCGCGACGTTAGGCAGGACAAACAGTTCAGTGCCGATAATAGAAACATGATTACTGGACGAGTTTGATTTTTTATGCAATTTCACTCCAAAACAACTGCGTGAAATCAAAATGACCTCAGACACATTCCAGTTACAGGCGACGTGGCTTGCTTACATATAAATTGGTGTTCGTTTGCCTGACCTCCCATCACCGCGAGGCTGTCACTGATTAGCTAGGCGGGAAAACAAAATCAGCGTGCTAGCATTTCTTCTTCGTCCTCGTTTCTTTATCGCCTCCTCCTCCTCCTCCTCCTCCACCTCCTCTTCCTCCTCCTGTTCCTGTTCCTCTCACGATGCCTTTTAACTCTCCACTCTCGCTTCTCCTTATTCTCACTATACAGAACTATCACTTCACTACCTCCTCCTCCTCCTCCACCTAATTTCATTACCTCCTCCTGTTCCTCTTTTACAAAGCTGTAACACTATCTCCCACCTCCTCTTATCCACCAGAAGATGCAGCTGTAGCCGGACTGTTGCCTGCACCCCGAGAGCCCTGACACTCCCTGTCCACCTCTGCGGGGGTCGTTTATAGCCCATACAAGCACAGCGCGGGAAAACAATTGGTCCGTTCGCAGCCTGGCGTCTTAATCCCTATCACCGCTACATTTTTGATTTCCCCTTCACTTCTCTGGCCAGAGGAGCGACTTAGCGCTTGTCAACGCTAATTTGCAAAGAGAATTTGACGTCTGAGAATGTTGAGGAGAGTTATTAAATTATTAGGAAGGAGGAACAGGAGGAGGAGGAGGGGAAGGTAATGAAACTAGGAGGAAGAGGAAGGAGTAGTGAAATGATGGTTAGGTATGGACAGTTATGTAGTTGGAGGAGCAGCAAGTTTTAAAGAGGAGAGTGGGAGGGAACTAAGGAACGAGGGGGAGGGGGAGGAGGTAATTAGGAATCAAGGTCGAAGGAGGAGGAATAGGTGAAGTGATAGTTACGTAGTTGGAGAAGGCGAGGGAAAAGGGGTTATTGGGATATTATGGAGAGGGAGTGGGAGGAGAGATAGCGGGAGGAGGAAGTACTGATAGTTATGAAGTTAAAGAGAAAAAATAAAGGAGAAGGAGTAAGGGGAAATAACCGGTCCTAAAGGAAGGGGGAGGGGAAGGGGTGCGCAAGAGGGAGGAGAGGAGGAGAACAGTTGTCAGTCAAGGAGGGAACCCGGCGTGTGAAGGCTGTGGGGACGGTGTGGAGGCAGCGGAGACACTTGTCGTTCAGGTGACGGTGAGTGTCGTGCACTGTGGTTAAGTTAAGGCTGTGAGTCTGTGTTGAGGCTCGGCAGCGATGTTTTCAGGGTCAGGATCTGTTTTAATGCCAGTATCTGTGTGCATTGTTTACTTGTACCTACCCAGCCTAACTCACTCCAGCCATTCCTGAGGTCCACGTCCACCCAACAGCTTCCTCTTCTGTACCTCCATTATAATAATAACAATAATCCGCCCAATGTTCATCCACCCAATCAGCTGCCATGTCGTTGATTACCTGCGTATTGTTTTTTTTTTTATCACCAGTCCAAATCATTCCACCTATTTTTAAGAGGTTTATTACCACATCCACCCACTAGCATCCCCTGATGTCCCTCCACTAGTGCCCCCACTTGTGCAATGCTATTCCTTTCCTGCTCTGTATAATCCACCAAGCCCTCACCGTAAAATTCCACCTCCACACTCTTAAAGAAGACTCGCAGTGTAGTAGTTTAGTCTGTCTATTTAGTATTTGATTTTGAACAATAACTGAAAAGTCAGAATGATTAAATCACTGATTCTGATGACTGATACCGATTGACTGATGAGTCCGACTCACCGTAAAAAAAAAAAAAAAACTGAACATGCCGCTCTGCAAATGTCGTCTTCGATAGTTTTCAAAGTACCACAAAAAAGTACCGCAGGATTTTTTAGTGCGGTCCGCGGTAGTGCGGTATTTTCAGAAATTTTGCGGTAGTGCGGTACTTTTTTTGTGATTTGGTACTACCGCACTAAGTACCGCACTTGCCCACCTCTTCTGCCTTCACACCCCCACGCCCCTGGAGGCCCTATCACATGGATGGAAGAGTGCCTTTGGGGATGACTCACAGAACTTTGTCAATTCATTCCTCTTCATGTTTTGTCCCTGCTTTTTTCTTTTTCTTTTTTTCTAGCTGTTTCTTGGTTGAAGTTCTGTTTCGTATTTGACCGTTCACTTTGTACTTCCAGGTTACGGAAACGAGGACTTGCGCACTCCCTCCCCTTTAATTGCCATCATCAGGCTCCGAGTCGCCCTCCGTGAACGACTCGCTGATGGGGACAGAGCTGGGCGGAAACACAGCCGGCATCGGTGAGTGTGGAGAATTTTACCCAGCACTAATGCTTACCTTTCTTGTCCTTCTTCATTGTCTCATTAGAAATATTAAAACTATTCAGTATTTTCCTCTCCTCCACCAAGTGTTATTTTACCGAGCAATTCTTGTCTTTACTTTCATCCTTCTTCTCCTTCTGCCTGGAAATGTCAAAACCTCTGTCAAGTCCTAGTTTCCTTATTCCTTCTGTGAACTTATCTTTGAGTCTCCTGTTGAATATTTTGCTGAGCACTTCTTGTCCTTTTATATCTTGTCTCAGAAATACTAGCACACTGCAGCACCTTCCACTCCTCCTACAAGTATTCTTTTCCTTACTCTTTCTGACTTTCACTCCATCAGATGCCCTGGAGGGAGGACTGTCATCGGAGCAGGGTTCGGTGATGTGTGGTGGTGGCACGGTGCGGCGGTGGTGCTGTGGTGGCGAGTGCTGGGCCTCCTCAGGGACCCCAGCGACGTGGCCTCCCCCCAGAACCTCGCCCAGATCTTGAAGCATTTTTCAGAGCTCATGGAGACACCGGTGAAGGTGGGACAGAGTGGTGGCAATAGTGTGTCTTGGGGTCATGTTCTTAAACCTTTCAGATTTAACAAGGCTTTCATAGGACTTGTACGTACGCATTTTCGAGGGCAGTTTTATGACCCTGGTGTTGTTTAGCCTTTCTATAAAATGAACCTCAATAACACTCATTAGATTCCGACCAATCTCTTTTACTGGCCTTTATAAATCGGTGACATGAGAGGCGGAAATGTCTGAAAATACTGGCATATATTTTTTTAGTCAAGCTAACTAACTCGATGACTAAATAGGATTCGTCAAGTAGTATAGTTTTATTTTTCTGTGTTGTTGACCTCCAGTTCCTCCCCAACAGCTGCGCAACAATTACCAGAGCATCTCCCTGGACACTCAAAGCAGCCCGGAGCCGCCAGAGCTCATCCTGCCCCACACACATGGTGGCTCCTTGCTGCTTCAGGGTGGGTGGGTGTTGTAGCTTTAAGTATCTCATCTATCTGGACTTTTACACACACGCCTGTCTCCCTTCTTTATGTCTTGTCGTACCTTCAAGTCTCTCTCCTTCCTATAGATCCTTACACAAGATGAACATTTAATTTTTTGCAACAGTCCACCACACAAGTTTATCTCCCTTCTTTATGCTGCAACATTTGCTAGCTCTACTGTGCACAAAACAGGCATTCCTTACATAATGTATTTCCCGCAAATCAACCGTCTCTCTGTTTCTAACCTTAACACAGTTCCCCTTGTTGTGCACAAAATTTTATTCACCCCCCGCAATGCTATCACACACAAGCATTAACACGTCTGCTCCAGGCCCTGACGGTGCCCCCTGCCTGCCGCCGGGGCAAGACCACGACACCCCGCTGCCTCGAGACATGCCCACCCACCTCTACCGAGCAGGGTTGCCAGAGTTGGCCTTAAAAAGCCAATTTGGCTTTTTTAGAGGTACAATGACCTTCAAAAATTTAGGTCCAGAGGCCAACCGTATTTTGGCCTTTTTTTGGCCTTTTTCTAATGTTCAGCATATATCCTGCTGTTATTTAAAATATTATTAATGGCTCCCAAAGAAATAAAGATAATATGATGTTAGCGCAAAAGAACATGTGTTTAAGAGCATCTAATGCACTTAATAATATGGACATCATTCGTTACGTGTTTGGTCCCGGTCTTGGCGCACCCTTTGTCACGCGCTCCTCCGTCCCTTCCCTCTCCCTGCTCCCCTCAGGTTGTAAAGTTAAAAGTCCGTCGCGGCTGACACGCGTCCTACGTATTGGGAAAGTTGAGCTTGGTTTCTAAAGGCGCTGAAAATTGCTTGAGCAGCTAATTTGTCATTCATCTAAACTGACAACATGGGTAAATGGAAAACTTCGTATAGTGATGGGAGAGCTTACCGAGAGGAGTGGGAGAAATTAAGACCATGGGTGGCTGAGTAACAGAGGTGGCTCTTGTTACTGTGCACTTTGTAATTGTACAATTAGTACACTGAAAAAGTCCATGATAAGTATTTATTATGTGATCAAATATATTGCTTATATGGTGTAGTAAGGTTGGCCTTTTTCTGGCCGTTTCGAACAGAACTCTGGCCTCGTAATGACCGGGACATCTGGCAACCTTGCTACCGAGTCCTGCACCTTGTCAGGCAGCACCAGGTGAGGGGCTGAAGCACCTTCCTGCAGAGAGTAACCCAGTGGACTCGTGTTGTGCCTAATGATGGAAGGTGTAGTTATAACTGTTTGGTGCCTGTTTTTAGTGACGTGTTGAAAAGTGTTGCAAATTCTTATTATCCAATTGTATGTCATTGTTGGAGTGTTAGTTTTCTCAGGGGCACATCAATTACTTTGGCTAGATATGGTCTTGAGGACTATTTGAAGTGAGAAGGGTGAGGAGAATGTTAGCGGTGGTGTTAGATTTTGCAGCTGTCCCCCTCACCACCTTTACTGTGCCACATGGGCTGAGGGGAGGGTTGGAATTGTTGTCGTTGATGATGACAATGATGTTTCCCGCAGGAGGTGGTCAACGCGCTGGTGGCCGAGTGTGGGCCTGCAACTGGCTTCTTCTCGCTGGGTCTGCCGGGGTCGTCAGTACCCACCCTGGACTCCATCTTGGCCACCAGCACCGTCACCACCTCCACCGATGCCAAAGTTGTGAGTCTTCAACTTCACCCACTTGTGCGGGACAGACTCAAGCTTTCACTCTGCCTTTTCACTTTCATCACGCACCTTCCTTCACAACTCCACCAACACCAAAGATATCAGTGGCACCCCATTCTTACCCCTCTTTTTGACACTTTTTTTTTTTTTTTCCTTGAGCTGTCTCCCTTCCTTGATGTACTAAAGAAGAAATCTTATTCTCTATTCACTTGTGCCAGAAAGAGACTAAAAGCACTCCATCTCTTAACTCTTATAATGGTTATTATTGACCCACTTTACTTACTGCTTACCTCCTCAGCCTCTTAACTTGTATCTCCCTTCCTGCCATCAGCAGAGCAGTCCCTCGGTATTTACTGCCATACCCACCTGTGCCAGAGACTAAAGGCACACACCCTTTAGTGCTGTTGAGGCTAGCAGCACTCTCCCTCATAACACCTCCCACCATCTTCCTTCCTTCCCTTCTCAGCAACCACACCCTTTAGTGCTGTTGAGGCTAGCAGCACTCCTCATAAGAACATAAGAACATAGGGAAACTGCAAGAGGCCGAGTGGCCTACACAGGGCAGCTCCAGAATCCCTCCCACTACTCACGATGGGTGAGGTGTAGTTTCAGGGGTTACAGGTAGAGGCTTGATCCTCATTTACCTTCGGTATGGGCGTACGCTCCAGTACCCTGTCTTCTTACTGCACCCACACTGCACTGCCACCTGTCATCCTCGTCCATGCAGCTATCCAGTCTACTCTTAAAACAAGCTATCGTCCCTGCACTAGCTATGTGATTGCTGAGTCTATTCCATTCCCCCACCACCCTATTACTAAACCAATACTTGCCTATTTCTTTCCTGAATTTATACTTTTCTCATTTAAATCCATTACTGCGTGTTCTATCCTGCTGGCTAATTCTCAGTGCTTTACTTATATCGCCTTTGTTGTAACCCTTGTCCCATTTGAATACTTCTATCAGATCTCCCTGCATTCTTCGTCTTTCTAGTGAATGTAAGTTGTGATGTTTCAGCCTATCTTGATATGGAGGCTCCTCAGCCCCTGAATCATCTTGGTCATCGTCCTCTGAACTGATTCTAGCAAGTTGATGTCCATTCTGTAGTGTGGGCACCAAAACTGGACAGCATAATCTAAGTGTGGCCTAACTAACGCTAAATAGAGTCTGACATCTGCACTCCTGTTTGTTACTGTCCTGTTAATAAAGCCTAATACCCTGTTAGCCCTATTCCTTGCACTAATACATGGCTTCCTTAGTTTTAGGTCAGAGTTCACTAATACTCCCAAAGCCCTTTCACACTCTGATCTGCCTATCGCTGTGGAGTCTAAACTTTACCCGTGTAATGGGTTGCGTGTTCCTACACTAAGTACGCTACACTTGGTGATGTTAAAATTCATCTGCCATTTCTCTGACCAAGCAAGCTGACAGTTTGTTGAGATCATCCTTCAGTGCTCTAGCATCCTCCCTTGTCCTAATAGTGAGCCTTATTTTGGTGTCGTCTGCAAATTTACCTATGTCACTAAGTAGTAACAAATGTACGGAAGTGGGGGTTGCCTCAGCGGGGGGGACTGGAAGTGGGGGTTGGGGGGGTGAGCGGGGGGGTTACGGGAGTGGGGGTAATTTGCAGGGGACTGGAAGTGGGGGTTGGGGGTCAGCAGGGGGGTTACAGGAGTGGGGTAATTTGCAGGGGTTACGGAAGAGGGGTATCTAGACCCCCTCCCCTCCCCCCCACACACACACCCATCTCTTTTACCTCCCCCCCCCCCTCTCGGACTAGCTGAAGGAAGCGAGAGGGTGGGTTATTGAAGAGTTAAGATAAAATCGTGAGCTCGAGTGACCACAAGATAATAATCACAGTAAATGGTTAAAGACATTAGGTTAATGACCAGGCTGGAATACGTCACGCGCACCTGTTCCCGGTGACCACAAGATTATAATCACAGAAAAGGTTAAAGACATTAGGTTAATGAACAGGCTGGAATACTTCACGCGCAACTGTTCCATGTGACTTATCTTTCTTCCAATACACACACACACACACACACACACACACACACACACACACACACACACACACACACCCCCTCACGCACACACACACGCACACACACACACAAAAACAAACACACACAAACACACACACACACACTCACAACCACGCACACTCACACAAGTTAAGATCGAGATCTCAGTGACCCCAAGATTGATTACAATCACGGAAAAGGTTAAGACATTAGGTTAATGACCAGGCTGGAATGTGCCCCGCGCACCTGTGTCCGGCGTCTTATCGTTCCCTCCTTCCCCCTGACGCGCATACACACACACACACCCACACACACGCACATACACGCACATACACACGCACACACACACACACACACACACACACACACACGCTCACACATCTGGTCTTACGAGATAAAATCGCGGAAAAAATGGATCGATGACATCTCCATGTATCTGAGGCCACGCCTATTGAAGTCTTAATGATTCAAGTCATTACAATAAACCTCAGGTTATTAAGGACTGACCCGAGGAACACACATGCTTGCGCGCACACGCACATGCATACACACACACACACACACACACACACACACACACACACACACACACACACACACACACACACACACACACACACACGTGCGCACACACACACACACACACACACACACACACACACACACACACACACACACACACATCTGTTCATGTGAGATAAAAATCACGGAAAAAAATGTTTCGATGACATCTCCATGTATCTGAGGCCACGCCTTCTGGTCTTCGGAAGCCTTAATGATTCAAGTCATTACAATAAACCTCGGGTCATTAAGGACTGACCTGAGGAACACACACACACACACACACACACACACACACACACACACACACACACACACACACATGTACAAACGAACACACAATGTCGAGGGGTATTTATGGACGTCAAGCCAACAAGCACTTCACAGGCTCTCAAGGTGGTCTCGGGTCAAGAGGTCTCCTGTTCTTGTTTCCCGTAAACATGAGGACCCCTGTACACCCCTGTATCAAATGTTCATGGTGTAATAATTACTTCCCGTTGTCCGCACTCGTAGCTCATAGGGCGGCCTGCCTTCCAGAGGGCCTTGGGACTGGATCGAAAGATATATCTACTAGAAACAATGGTAAGTACTTAAATGTTTGCGTTACTTTATATGATTGTCATAAAAAACAGTAGCAGATGTGGATGACGGGAGGGAGGTAGAGAGCTGGGCAGCATGGGCAATATCGACTTTAGTCTTTCTATCTTTTTTCAGAAGAGACGTCGTCGACTAGCTCTGATCGATCAGATGTCGGTTTCTCTCAACCAGACCCCAGCGATATTGGAAGTTGTTCTCCACGGGCGGGTCTCAGCGACGAGGCCAGTCAAAACCAAAGGTAGGTCAAAACCTAATATCTTCTGAAATGCAATATTGTTAAAATGTGTTTTACAAGAGACACATTTTCCATATTGTATTTTAAGTGTCTGATAAAATATGTGCGGGATAGAGGGTTCAAAAAATTTCATTTGTGTTTCGTATTCCTTAAGGACTATCTCCGAAGAAGGCGGGTCTGGTAGGCTCAGCCATTGGCCCTCCTCTTCAACGATCGGTAGTGGACGAAAACGAAAACAAGCGAATACAGGAACAAACGGTAAGTTTCTACGTTATTATTGCGCACACGTCTGTTCTAAGGAAAAAATTGTAATTTCACTATTTCTCTCTAATATTATTTTACCTTTCTTCAGACACCTGCAGGAAAAAGCAAGCCCGTCGTGAGGGATTCTCCCATCCAAACAGTTCTCCACAGCCAGGACCCAGCGGTTATAACCCGGGACGGCCGACAACAACACCCTCACCAACACCAGGTGAAATAAGCCAACATTTCAACGGGGCCTTAACAACGATCGACGTGCCCGTCCCACCAGCAGACAACGGCGACATTGCATCATATTTCAACAACAACACTGGCCGTCTTCGCGAGGCAGTAGAGTCTGTATTCCAAGGCTGCCAGCAGGTTAGACCTCCTTCTTTTAAAGTGTACGTTGACATGCATCTGCGCTTAGTCAGAGAAGACCCCGACGGTGGAGTTCAATATAGAGATATGTATATGAGAAGTCATATGCAGGTAATTAGCTATGGCGATATGGATTCATATGTACGTGAACTATCCGAATATTTTGTTAATCGGTTTGAACATGACATGTCGGACGAAGAGGGCAGTGGATTTACGTTAGATGAAATAGTTAGCGTAAAATTTTCCTTCTCTCTTATAATGCTGCACAATAGTATTGGAGAGTATGTGCCCTATCCTAAGGGTGTTCCAGGGAAAACACAAGTTCTCAACCCTTCGGGACCCACGGACTGTGTTTTCCAAGTTCTAACAGCTTATCGCTATCTAAAGTCAAGAAATGTAGTTCCATCGGGCAGGCAATGGGAGAATGCTTGCTTGGCCTCTATTAATACGGGTAACATTCCAACCCCGGTATCCTGGGAAGACCTCGGTCGGCTTGAAAGATTAAACAACATAAGTATTCGCGTTTACTGTCTAGACAACGTTGAAGACAAAAAAGGCGAACTAACTCTAGTCAGAAAGGGGCTCAAAGATCAAGAAGTTGTTCATTGTCTGTTGTTGGGGAACAGACACCTAGCTCTTATCCAAGACTTTGACGCATACATGAACCTGTTTACCTGCCAACGTCGCGGGAAAAAATGTTTTGCGATATCTGCCTGTGCGCCTGTGAGAACAAGGCAACGCTTGCTGAACATGTGCTAATTTGCCCAACGATGATCACAAGACTAAGATTCCCACCCGCGGGTTCTACTGTGAAATTTATTAATCATGCTAAGGCATATGAGCCATCTTATTTAGCATTCTATGACTTTGAGAGTATTCTCGTACAGCCTTCTTCGAATGTGTCTGGATGTGTAAAGAGACATCACTTTGCCATAGCGTATGCTTACATTATAGTGAATAGAAACGGAGAAACAGTACAAAGCGGATCCTATTGTGGAAGTAATGCTGTAAACCATTTTATTCATACAATGCAGTGTGCCTGGAAAAAGTTGAAATTTTCTAAAGGCTACAATAAAATCAACATGACCGATGAAGATACGACACGTCACAATGAGCAAACTCACTGTCTTCTCTGCAAACAGGGTTTTTTAAAAGGTAAAGGAGTAAAACATCATGACCATGAAAATCAGGAAACAATTACATTGGAGCTTATTGTAATAGATGCAACCTCCAAATGAAAAATCACAAATTGCAGCTCACTCTCATTGCACATAATGCTAATTACGACATGTCGTTAATCCTGCGTGAATTAACGATACCTGACTTGAAAATCAAACTAAGACCAAAACGTTCAGTTCACAAATACCATGAAGTCATCATAAATGACTTGAGATTTATTGACTCGTATGCCTTTATGTCTGGTTCACTCGCGGCTTTAGCGAACCAATTCATCAGTAATGGGAACGAACCCATATGCACACAACAGATGTTGAAAGATGTGCCAGCACCTGCGTTGCCATTATTGATCAAGGGAAAGCAGGTGTTTTGTTATGACTATATGGATTCGATGGAACGACTTTCTGAGACACGTCTTCCATCCCGCGAAGATTTTTCAATTCGCTTCAAGAAGCAGAACTTTCCGAAAGTGATTATAAACATGCTCAGAATGTTTGGAAAGTAGCTGGGTGTCAGAGCCTGAAGGACTATTTGTTGCTTTATGTAAAAGTGGATGTTGGTCTTCTATGTGATGTCTTCCTAGAGTGGAGAGGTATTTTGAAAACCCAGTGGAGGTTGGATATTGTAAATTATGTTAGCCTGCCAGGATTTGCCTATGACTCCTTTCTGCTAAAAACACAGCAGGAATTAGAGGTGCTTAGTAGCCCAGACATATATCATTGCATTCAAACAAATGTGCGTGGGGGCTACACAAGTGTTGTGCGTCGTTTTGTACGCGCCAATAACATCTACACGAACCCTCAGTTTAATCCAAAACATGATAGAAGCACTTTCCTTTCATATCTTGACTTCAACAGTCTTTATCCCACTGTAATGCAAGAGAAGTTGCCATGTGGGGATATGAGAAAACTAGATGAGACAGAAATGCAGTCGTTTTTGAGCGGGGCTTGGTCAATCAAGCAACCGATGGCGATTTTGGATATCTCATTCTGTGCGATACTGAGGCTGTCTCACGTGAAGTCGTTGAGAAAACGGATGACCTCCCACTGATCATCAGAAGACACAATATCACCAACAGAGATATATCGTCAGTCACACGCGAATGGTATGAAGAAGAAAACCGTCCAGCACCGTGTAAGAACATAAAACTGATTGGAACACATGCTGCTCAGGAGAAAATGCTATTTGCTCTGCCCCTCCTTTTAAACTACTTATTCGACTAGGCCTGGTTGTTAAAAAAGTGCATGCTATTTATACGTTTAAGCAAAAGCACTTTCTTGCGGACTTCATTCAGGATAACATAGAAGCCCGCAAAAGTGCTACTTGCCCTATCAAGAAAAATGCAATCAAGTGTATTTCAAACAGCATTTTGGTCGATTCCTGATGAACGTGGCCAAATATAGTGAAGACATAGATATTGTCACCAACCGCGAAAAGTTTTTGAAGCTGGCCCGAAGTCCTTACTTTAAACGCGTTGTACCTCTCAATGATGGTCATGTAGTTGTAACTCGCCATAAGAAATATTCACGGGTGAATCATCCAAACTACATTGGCTACTACATCCTAGAGCTGTCCAAGCTGCGACTATATGATTTATATTACAATGTGTTGAAGGCTCATTACGGGGATCGGGCGAAACTAGTGTATTGCGACACTGATTCATAATAACAGAAATTGAAACTCCTGATCTATTAACAGAGTACTCGCAGGAATCCTTCAAAAGCTATATAGACACAAGTAACTTTAGCCCCTCACATTCCTTGTACAGCACAGACAACAAAGGAAAGCTTGGATTTCTCAAGTCTGAAGTGGGGGAAAGAACCATCTCAGAATTTGTAGGTGTAAAACCAAAATGCTACTCCATCCTCTTGGCAGACGGTGACCGGTTGAGTTCAGCTAAGGGCGTTCCAAAGTTCATAAAGAAGAAAATTGCTCATCAGCGATACAAAGACGCCCTATTCCAGAAGCAAACATTTACCTTTGACTATCAGGGATTCACAGTGCGCAATGGACGAATGAGTACAGTAAAATATCCCAAGAGAGGGATATCTGTAGTTGAGGACAAAAGATACTACATTAGCACCTTGGAGTCGCGATCTTACGGTCATCCCGATAATTCTATAGGGATAGAGGAGGAAGAGCAGGAGGAGGAGGTAGCCCAGATCATGACACTGTCAAACGAAGAAAATTTGGAGGAAGGCGATGAAAGAGGCATAACAGAAGCGAGACTAGCCGAGGTAATGGGTGGGCAAGAGATCGGTGAAATGGGAGAACTAGAAGAAGAAACCTATGAATTGTGGGGAGAACTCCATTTGATGGTCGAGCAATATTTTCCCTTGATAAAACGGGTAGAGGCGGATGATGACATGTTAATGCAAGCCGCGGAACAGGAAGAAATAAATCAAATGCTCTCATCATTCCCCCTTGAATATATGCTAGTAGATACAGACTTTTCAGAATAAATTGTAGTTGTTTATAAGATAGGGACTGGTGTGAATGTTGTATATACTGTTTATAGTGTAAGAATTTGCCTGCTATTTTTATGTTAAATATAAAATATATGTAAATATATTCTGTATATAGGACTAATGTTGGAGCCTTTGATATTATAAAATTGCACATGATGAATCTGGAATCATAATTTGACCAAATTCCAATAAACATTGAGTTTGTTTGACTTGTTTATATGACCTTTATCAAAAACGGATGAAAAAACACAATAATTTTATTAAAATTTATTAGATTTGTGGAAAAATTAATAAAAAGCTTTTCTGTTTCGATCCGGCTCATGCATAAAGACTGCCCGCCAAATCAGGCGGGCGGCGGCAACGGCGGCGGCGGTAGCGAGAGGTGCGGCGGCAAGATGCGACAGGATTGCTCGGGGCCTGGACAGGGGCAGGGCAGGGCAGGGCAGGGGCAGCACAGGGTAGTGGCGGTGACGAGTGAGGACCTGTGAGTGGAGCCAGACCTCTGATTTAAGCATGGTATACAACCACCCCACCACCCGATAAAGGAACTATAAAATTACTTATGCTTCATGGAATGTTATACAGTTCATTATGAAAAATCAATAAGTCAATACTTACTTTTTATGAACACGTGTTAAATGTTTGATGACATACGGGCATTATAAACTTGCTGTAAGCGAATCGCATCACGTGTTCATCATTCCTCGAATATTCGGTCTTGGAAAACTCCATACATATTTTTCAAGAGTTTCTCTTACACCCAAGTGCGAAACATTGTAGGCAAAGTACATGGCATAAGCCCGCACACATCGCTTCGCGTGCTTTGAAGTCGAAATGCATTTTTATACATACTGAGCCAGGGTAATCAATATATTTGAAATGATCAGAGTATAATTTTGGATCGAGAGCATAACTATCTAGGAACACTGCCATGCCCGGTTCATAGTAGAGACAAATCCAGTGTCCCATTTCTCTTTTAGAATAACTTGGTAGCGTATTGACGATGCACACTATAGGTTTTCTATATCGAGGTATAGAGTTTACCTCGTCTGCCAATAACACGCCTGAAAACAAGGCTTGCTTTCCTATGTGCCCCCTCAATCCTCTTTCAATCTCCATGTTGTTCATCGCACAGCCGCTTCAAGCGCGCACATCACACTGCAGCCGTCTTTCAGAATTAACTGTTATTATACCCACTGTTTCGCCAAACAGTATCAACAGACGGTTCTCGTTTTCTCCCTTGCTTAGATTCAAGCTAAGTCTAAGCCCCCCATTCATTTCAACGGGCAAATTATCATTCAAGTTTTCAGCACGCAAATCAAATGTGCAAATCATTGCCCCCTTGCCGAAAATATCCTTTCCGATTAAATGGTCTTTGTGAAAACCAAGTGCATCCAAAGTACGATGGTAGAGCTCAGCATAGTCATGAGGGAATTTACTAGGAATATTATACATGGTTCTACCATTAACACTTAAGCTTATTAATTTTGACTTATATCGCCATGGCTCAAATACAATGGATTTAGCGTATAGTCGCCAGAATGAGCTTCCATGCTCGTTATAATAAGCGAGAGTTTTTCCGGAATAACATCACCCCACGGTTGATCATACGTTCCTGAGGTTTGGTCTTTGGCTAGCACATAGGTTTTCAAGAGGGTTTTGGTAAATGTCGATTTCAAAAGATTCCCTGTGGCGAGAGACGCGTTCAAAGCATGAAGTGCATTAGGATAAGGAAACAGTCGCGTATAAAGCAGCTTGGCTGAATCTATATGCAGACGAATGTTATCGCCAGTTGGAGAATTTAGCAGCCATGCATTACTAGATAGTTCCATTCTGAGTCTAATCGAAATACCATCGAGCAAGTAACTGTCTAAAGAACTTATATCCAGAAGAAGCGGGGTACAGAGTTGTATATCATGAGTCTTAACCCGCTTCATAATGGTCTTGTGTTGCGCGCTGGCATTGTCAAAGTATTCTGCTGTTACTTTGGAAATAAAACCGTTCTCTGGGATGGTAATATTAGCATTGGCTCCAATTGTATTCAATTTGTTGGGCGACAAAGTATTCAGCATTTTAACGTATGACGTGTACCCATAAAGTACATTATTGTCAACAGCTACATCTCCCAAAAACATTGCACTGATTTGAATAGGCTGTGCGCGGTATTATTTACCAAATTCAACGTGTTGAACGTCTTCGAGAGGAGTAGTATTGTCTGGCTTAGTTAAGCGTAAAGAGGTGTGCAACACCAATTTCCCCAAATCAATAAAACTGCCAAGTGTTCCAGGAATGAGAAATTCTATATATCTATCGGATAATTTCATATTGAATCCGAGGTTAGTAGGTAAAACATCAGCATCATAACGGGAGGCAATCGTTGTTTCCAATAATCTCATTTTGCTAGGGCGAAACAATTCACTGACACCGGCGGCATATTGCCCCAGGGGAGAACGCGGGTTCCCGACACCAACCGCGCTGGTGATGCTCGCCATACTGCTCTTAGTTCAACAATGATTACAACTCGGTAAAGATGTCCTTTTTAACACCTTTTCCTCCCGACTCGCTTGACTTTCTTTTCCGCTTCCTCTAGTCAATTTCATTGCAGCTTGCTTTAAGGAATTAATTCCATGCTTTTTATAGAGCTTCTCAAGTTGCTTCCTGTGAAATATCATCTAGAACGTTGTTTCCAAATGTTCGAGCTGAAGGCACAATGACATTTTCACTAGGAAAGGGAAAGCTCTTTTAGCGAGTCCAGCTAAAACCGAGAATAAACCCCCGCCTCTGTGATAGCTTGGTTCATAAGAAAGTGTGACTATATCATCAATACCACTCCCTCGGGATGATATCTGTTTGCCATTCGAAAACAGGGTATGATATTCTGCTACGGAAGGAGGGATGAATGTAACCCGCATGGCGGCGGCGAGGAGACTGTCTTTCAAATGGACAACATTCCTATTAATACAGCAAAATGTACTCAAAGATTCAACGCGATCGGATATGAAGTAAACATGTAACAGGGTATCCTTCTTCGAAATGCATAGGACGACCTTTTTGATCTGTGAGTTTAATAGAAATCGAATCAATTACTTTGGATTTAAGGGACTTATATATAGTTGGATGCACGCCTTTTGTTAGACCTCCAGAGAGCGAAAAGGCATCAAGAATATTTACATTTTCCACTGAGTACCTAGAGGGATTGACAAGGTCAGTGTAAATGAGAACACACTGTACGTCACCATTTCTCAACAGAGGAGCATGACCATGTCGCGGAACAAGAACGTTTTTGTTTTCATGTGTACCCAAGGAAGAAAACACAGCATAACCTAAGTTGGGGACAAAACCGAGAACCTGGGCCAGTCGCGCATCAAAGGAAACCTTAATAAATACAACTTGTGGATGATAACCATTGTAGCAGAACAAAGTTAAATGATCATTTGCGGAGCTAAATGCAAGAACCTCTCTAGAATACGCTAGTAAATGGTAGTTGTATCCATCGACCATCTCCTTTATCAATGTCGTTATTATACCGTTAACACACATCAGCAAATACCCAGTGTCATTATACAAGATATTAGCATTAATAGCCTTTGACAGTGTGCGTCTTTCAATAGCTTCTGAATCTGGCGTTGGTCTTATACCACATTCAAGGTGTATACTACACTCTGGTTCACCCGGTTTAACAATGTAATACCGACGGGAAGCAACACGTTCAGTAGACCGACTTCATATTCCACGTCCTTGTCTAATGTTAGAGTTTGTATATTATTAGTAAAGCTAGTGCTGGAATTGGGGTAAATTTCCCCATCCGCAATGCTGGTAACATATATATGATGTGACTCCATTTAGAGCAAGCAAGACACTAGCAAAAATATTATAATTATTTCATTATATAGAGGTAGACATGACGAGATGCCAATTACATATTGAAGGTAAATCATACTAAACATCATTACATTGTTATTTATTGACATATTTTACATTTAGTGATGTACATAATTATTGGGAAATTGTCTGGAGCTATAGTTATTCAGGATCCACGTCGGCTACAGCACCGTCCCGTTTTCTTTTCCATTCGTCAGCCACAGCATCGTCCTCTGTATCCACCAGTTTCCTCTTCCTGTTTCGCTCGGGAGACACAGATAGAGTTAATTTTGTTTCAGGCTCATCGCAGGTCCACCATCTGTCCAGGATGACGCACGATATATTATGCAGTTGGAGTTCAGCCGCAGCCTCTTGGAGATGCGGTTGGTAGTCAGCTTTCCACAACACGTAAAGAATTCCAGCGCTTGCAATATTGTAGGGGAAGACGACACTTGTAATGTTGCTTTTAATCACCCATTCTACCAGTTTTGTGATGGACTCTTTGAACCAGCGGAGGCGGTTATCATAACTGTCTTCCTTTACCCCACGAATGAAATTTTGATCTCTTGACGTCTGAAGATATCCTTGGTTTATAGGCAGCCAAGGAAGTGGCAGCTGCGTTCTACAAGAACGTAGTCTGTGTACACAGCATCCCGCCGATTCTAGTCACGGATCAAGGAAAGGAGTTCGTCAACACTCTCTTACGAGAGTTGACTCAGTTGTTACAGATTGATCATCTAAGGACAACTCCTTATCACCCGTCTGCAAACGGTGTGATAGAAAGGCCTAACGGCACCTTAATAAATATCTTGAGAACTTTGTGCGAGGACAATCGCGGTATCTGGGACCAAATGCTTCCGGTTGCAACACACGCCTACAACACTGCCTACCATCGTGTTCTGAAAGATTCACCATTTTTCTTGCTTTTCTCTCGGGACCCAAATGTTCCTTTTGAAGTGCTTGAGAATAGACTCCAACCTTGTTATGATGTTGACAGCTATAAAGCATTTACTTCTAGTGTCGCGCAGCGGACCTATAAACTATGTCAGACCAATATAGATATAGGATGGCAGGAGTCAGAAAGAATGTTTAGGAAATCCAAACCCAAACAGGTGGTAGTAGGAGATCGGGTCTACTTAAGGCATGTATGTACAAAGGGCGAACCAAAGAAGCTCCAGCCCTTGTTCAATGGACCTTGTAGGGTGCTAGAAAAAATAAGCCCTGTAGTCTTACGACTGCGTCATGTTAGAGGTGGTAAGATCAAGACAGTTCACACAAATAATGTTCAGGTCGTTCACGAGGACTCTCTTGGCTTCCATGACTCTCCTAATGTCAGGCGTGCATACCCTCTCCTGATCAAGTAGTAGAAGTGGACCCACTCCCCATGACTTATTCCCCGAGGAGCCTGCCATTGTCCTTTCCAGCTCCTTCCGAGCTCTCCTCACCGGCTCCTGTCTCCTCAGATGCTTCAGAGGTCCCTCATTGGTTCCCTCAGCTCCTTCAGAGCCCTGTGTCAGTCGCTCATTACGATCCAATACGGTACCCCCTTCTCTCCCCAATGTGATGGACCGCCCTCTTGAGTATCGCCAACGACCAACGAACTGATGCCCCTATAATTACAGATCCTGGGTGTTGCCCTCTCCTTGTCTTCCCTTGATCCCTCCCGGGAGCAACCCATTCGTCCCGGCCTCGTCTTCTCCCCAGTCTTTAAGATGCTGTTGACAGGACGGTACTATGTTGTCCCCGTCGTCATCAAGACGGACGACATCCAACGTCCTCTCATCAACGTGGCAAATCTAACAGCGGAAGTTTCATGGTCGATTGAACATATGAATCAATCGTTCCCCACTGTTGGTCTGCTCAGGCGCACTCTAGACTCTTTTCACATTGAGTTTGAGAAGTTATTCAAAGATCTTAACAGCTTTCTGTCGGCTATGAGTGGTAGAGATGGAAGCCCGTTTCGGACTCGCCAGAAGCGAGGAGCCGTGGATTTCCTTGGCTCGGTAGCAAACCTCCTTTTCGGTACGGCCACTCAGGCCCAAATAGATGTGATACACGAAGCTCTCCCAGCTCTACACTCTGTCCACAGAAGAGAGACGTCAACTTAACCTCCATCAGGAAGTCCTCAACGCCACAGTTCGGGACCTCCGTCATATTCATTCTGCCATCTCCCGTCTAGAGTCCGCCTCGGCTTTGGCCTCAGCTATTATCCGTCAGTTCTCACTAAAAACCTTGCAAATTGAAGGGGAAATGCGTATTTTGGAGACTATCCTTCTCATTCAGTTGGCACTTAGTGACCTAAATCATGATACTCTGAATCTCAAGCTTGGCCTTCAGCAGCTGTCCCAAACGCAGGTTTCCCCTCTCCTCCTTCCAAATGATGTACTATTTCGTGTGCTCAGCAATGCGTCACTCCATTACCCAGGCTTACTTTTCCCTGCAGCACATGAATATTTAGCATTGTATAGAGATGTCTCTAGGGTTATTTCTAAAGGTACGCTTTCCTCAGGAACCCTTCACTTCTACTTACAAATCCCCATGAAAGTGGATCCCTCTGACGTGTTCGATGTGTTTAAAATGGACGCGTTGCCTTTTCATCTTGATGGCACGCCATATTTTCTGCACACCGACACGCTTTCCACTTACCTTGCGGTTTCTGAAGACCGCACTCACTATATGCTCTTGGACTCCTTGGACCGCTGTACTAAACACCACCTGCTCTATGTATGTCCCCCTGTCGCCCCTGTCTACTCGACTTCTGTCCAGCGCTGCGAGATCGCTCTCTTTCTCGATCGCCCAGACGCCCTCTCGCTGTGTTCTAAGTCTCTCCTCAGAGTCTTCCCCCCGGTCTTCATCCCGTCTCCTGCGGGCTGGGTCTTCGCTACCGATACTCCCCAGATGGTCACCATGGTCTGCCCGGACAGCCCGGTCTCCAAATACAGGCAGACCATCAACGTGACGGGTCTCCTCCGCCTCGGTATGGGCTGTAGTGCCCACTCCGACGCCTTCAGCCTCCCTGCCTCTGCTACTATGGACGGTGACGCCCCGCTGACGGTTCATCGCGCCCCCTTCCACATCGGACGTGACGTGGTCTCATCGCTCCTGGCCAAGACTCCTTGGCCCCTTCCCTCCCCGCCGCCGTCGCCCGGGTCGTCTCTGGCCCCCCGCTGGACCTCCTCCAGCACTTCACGCGCTCCAGGAATCCGTCTCTCCGGGCCCTGCCTTCGACCCCTTCCGCCCTTGGTGGGGTGGCTGCTCCTCCTCGGCGTCGTCTTCGTCGCCGGTGGGTGGCCTTCTTCTGTCTCTTCAGGTCCCGTCTCGCAGGCCTCCTCCCCACGATCCCGCCATCCCCGTCTTGGCCTCCATGGTCGTCCGCCGGGCGGACCGCTTCGTGCCACGAGGACGTGGCGTGGTTTTAACGGGGGGGGTATGTGGTGCCCCGAGGGCTGCGACACCACTCGTGTCATCATCATCTTCACCGGCAATATTTTCCGATGACAACAGCGGTATCGACCGCTAAAACACAACACGGACTCCAACACATGATTGTCCCCACTGTTCATTTACCAACCTATACACAATTGTAATTGCCCATTAACGCACCCGCTTATCTCTCTAAGCCAAAACACAATCACCGCGGCCTAAAACACGATCAGCCGCGGAACAAAATGTTATGAAAACAAAGCTGCGTCACCGCGTGAATTAAGCATGTCGGTTAGGTAGATTATTGTATGAGCTCGGTGTGAGTTTGATGTATGACTCACACGCCTGACGTATTACCCTCGCGATATCTGCCTATATAAGAAGCATTTTCTCCAGGCTTGACCTCAGATTAACCAGCACTCTGTTCGTTGCTGGACACTCAGTTGTCCTTCCCTAGACAACATGGGTAGAACATTCATCGTTGCTACTGTGAGTATGGAGTGAAGAATTACCATAGAGGAAAGCGTATCTAACATATCTATTGTGTTCTATTATCTTAGTTTTACTTAGGATTATATTTCTATGATACTTTATTGTGTGAGTTTTTACTCAATATTATACCAGTGTCAACGTCAGTAACCAATAGTGAAAGAAAACCTGAAGACTCATTGAGTCTAGTAAGCCAGTCGCTGGTTTAAACAATATTTTTACCCTCTGTAATATTAAGTAGTATTAAGGTAGAATAAAATACATATAAGAAAGGCGACACCGTTTCATCACCCCATTTACGAACTCCTTTAAATACTCCTAAAGTACCAGAATTTTAAGTCAAGTGTCACTAGTACAAACAGTGTGTCGTTTCCCCTGTGTGACCCGGATTACGGGTTACAACATAGATATTGTCACCAACCGCGAAAAGTTTTTGAAGCTGGCCCGAAGTCCTTACTTTAAACGCGTTGTACCTCTCAATGATGGTCATGTAGTTGTAACTCGCCATAAGAAATATTCACGGGTGAATCATCCAAACTACATTGGCTACTACATCCTAGAGCTGTCCAAGCTGCGACTATATGATTTCTATTACAATGTGTTGAAGGCTCATTACGGGGATCGGGCGAAACTAGTGTATTGCGACACTGATTCCTTAATAACAGAAATTGAAACTCCTGATCTATTAACAGAGTACTCGCAGGAACCCTTCAAAAGCTATATAGACACAAGTAACTTTAGCCCCTCACATTCCTTGTACAGCACAGACAACAAAGGAAAGCTTGGATTTCTCAAGTCTGAAGTGGGGGAAAGAACCATCTCAGAATTTGTAGGTGTAAAACCAAAATGCTACTCCATCCTCTTGGCAGACGGTGACCGGTTGAGTTCAGCTAAGGGCGTTCCAAAGTTCATAAAGAAGAAAATTGCTCATCAGCGATACAAAGACGCCCTATTCCAGAAGCAAACATTTACCTTTGACTATCAGGGATTCACAGTGCGCAATTGACGAATGAGTACAGTAAAATATCCCAAGAGGGATATCTGTAGTTGAGGACAAAAGATACTACATTAGCACCTTGGAGTCGCGATCTTACGGTCATCCCGATAATTCTATAGGGATAGAGGAGGAAGAGCAGGAGGAGGAGGTAGCCCAGATCATGACACTGTCAAACGAAGAAAATTTGGAGGAAGGCGATGAAAGAGGCATAACAGAAGCGAGACTAGCCGAGGTAATGGGTGGGCAAGAGATCGGTGAAATGGGAGAACTAGAAGAAGAAACCTATGAATTGTGGGGAGAACAGGATGTGCTGGTCGAGCAATATTTTCCCTTGATAAAACGGGTAGAGGCGGATGATGACATGTTAATGCAAGCCGCGGAACAGGAAGAAATAAATCAAATGCTCTCATCATCCCCTTGAATATATGCTAGTAGATACAGACTTTTCAGAATAAATTGTAGTTGTTTATAAGATAGGGACTGGTGTGAATGTTGTATATACTGTTTATAGTGTAAGAATTTGCCTGCTATTTTTATGTTAAATATAAAATATATGTAAATATATTCTGTATATAGGACTAATGTTGGAGCCTTTGATATTATAAAATTGCACATGATGAATCTGGAATCATAATTTGACCAAATTCCAATAAACATTGAGTTTGTTTGACTTGTTTATATGACCTTTATCAAAACGGATGAAAAAACACAATAATTGTCTTAAAATTTATTCGATTTGTGGAAACATGAATAAAACGCTTTTATGTTTCGATCCGGCTCATGCATAAAAGACTGCCCGCCAAATCAGGCGGGCGGCGGCGGCGGCGGCGGCGGTAGCGAGAGGTGCGGCGGCAAGATGCGACAGGATTGCTCGGGGCCCGGACAGGGCAGGGCAGGGCAGGGCAGGGGCTGCACAGGGTAGTGGCGGTGACGAGTGAGGACCTGTGGAGCCAGACCTCTGATTTAAGCATGGTATACAACCACCCCACCCCCCGATAAAGGAACTAGAAAATTACTTATGCTTCATGGAATGTAATACAATTCATTATGAAAAAATCAATAAGTCAATACTTACTTTTTATGAACACGTGTTAAATGTTTGATGACATACGGGCATTATAAACTTGCTGTAAGCGAATCGCATCACGTGTTCATCATTCCTCGAATATTCGGTCTTGGAAAACTCCATACATATTTTTTCAAGAGTTTCTCTTACCCAAGTGCGAAACATTGTAGGCAAAGTACATGGCATAAGCCCCACACATCGCTTAGAGTGCTTTTAATTCGAATTTCATTTTTATACATACTGAGCCATTGTTAATCAATATATTTGAAATGATCAGAGTATAATTTTGGATCGAGAGCATAACTATCTAGGAACACTGCCATGCCCGGTTCATAGTAGAGACAAATCCAGTGTCCCATTTCTCTTTTAGAATAACTTGGTAGCGTATTGACGATGCACACTATAGGTTTTCTATATCGAGGTATAGAGTTTACCTCGTCTGCCAATAACACGCCTGAAAACAAGGCTTGCTTTCCTATGTGCCCCTCAATCCTCTTTCAATCTCCATGTTGTTCATCGCACAGCCGCTTCAAGCGCGCACATCACACTGCAGCCGTCTTTCAGAATTAACTGTTATTATACCCACTGTTTCGCCAAACAGTATCAACAGACGGTTCTCGTTTTCCCTTGCTTAGATTCAAGCTAAGTCTAAGCCCCCCATTCATTTCAACGGGCAAATTATCATTCAAGTTTTCAGCACGCAAATCAAATGTGCAAATCATTGCCCCCTTGCCGAAAATATCCTTTCCGATTAAATGGTCTTTGTGAAAACCAAGTGCATCCAAAGTACGATGGTAGAGCTCAGCATAGTCATGAGGGAATTTACTAGGAATATTATACATGGTTCTACCATTAACACTTAAGCTTATTAATTTTGACTTATATCGCCATGGCTCAAATACAATGGATTTAGCGTATAGTCGCCAGAATGAGCTTCCATGCTCGTTATAATAAGCGAGAGTTTTTCCGGAATAACATCACCCCACGGTTGATCATACGTTCCTGAGGTTTGGTCTTTGGCTAGCACAGGTTTTCAAGAGGGTTTTGGTAAATGTCGATTTCAAAAGATTCCCTGTGGCGAGAGACGCGTTCAAAGCATGAAGTGCATTAGGATAAGGAAACAGTCGCGTATAAAGCAGCTTGGCTGAATCTATATGCAGACGAATGTTATCGCCAGTTGGAGAATTTAGCAGCCATGCATTACTAGATAGTTCCATTCTGAGTCTAATCGAAATACCATCGAGCAAGTAACTGTCTAAAGAACTTATATCCAGAAGAAGCGGGGTACAGAGTTGTATATCGTGAGTCTTAACCCGCTTCATAATGGTCTTGTGTTGCGCGCTGGCATTGTCAAAGTATTCTGCTGTTACTTTGGAAATAAAACCGTTCTCTGGGATGGTAATATTAGCATTGGCTCCAATTGTATTCAATTTGTTGGGCGACAAAGTATTCAGCATTTTAACGTATGACGTGTACCCATAAAGTACATTATTGTCAACAGCTACATCTCCAATAAAACATTTAACTGAATTGAATAGGCTGTGAGCTGTATTATTTTCAAATTCAACGTGTTGAACGTCTTCGAGAGGAGTAGTATTGTCTGGCTTAGTTAAGCGTAAAGAGGTGTGCAACACCAATTTCCCCAAATCAATAAAACTGCCAAGTGTTCCAGGAATGAGAAATTCTATATATCTATCGGATAATTTCATATTGAATCCGAGGTTAGTAGGTAAAACATCAGCATCATAACGGGAGGCAATCGTTGTTTCCAATAATCTCATTTTGTTAGGGCGGAAACAATTCACTGACACCGGCGGCATATTGCCCCAGGGAGAACGCGGGTTCCCGACACCAACCGCGCTGGTGATGCTCGCCATACTGCTCTTAGTTCAACAATGATTACAACTCGGTAAAGATGTCCTTTTATAACACCTTCCTCCTCCGCTTGACTTCTTTTTCCCGCTTCCTCTAGTCAATTTCATTGCAGCTTGCTTTAAGGAATTAATTCCATGCTTTTTTATAGAGCTTCTCAAGTTGCTTCCCTGTGAAATATCATCTAGAACGTTGTTTCCAAATGTTCGAGCTGAAGGCACAATGACATTTTTCACTAGGAAAGGGAAAGCTCTTTTAGCGAGTCCAGCTAAAACCGAGAATAAACCCCGCCTCTGTGATAGCTTGGTTCATAAGAAAGTGTGACTATATCATCAATACCACTCCCTCGGGATGATATCTGTTTGCCATTCGAAAACAGGGTATGATATTCTGCTACGGAAGGAGGGATGAATGTAACCCGCATGGCGGCGGCGAGGAGACTGTCTTTTCAAATGGACAACATTCCTATTAATACAGCAAAATGTACTCAAAGATTCAACGCGATCGGATATGAAGTAAACATGTAACAGGGTATCCTTCTTCGAAATGCATAGGACGACCTTTTGATCTGTGAGTTTAATAGAAATCGAATCAATTACTTTGGATTTAAGGGACTTATATATAGTTGGATGCACGCCTTTTGTTAGACCTCCAGAGAGCGAAAAGGCATCAAGAATATTTACATTTTCCCTGCATACCTAGAGGGATTGACAAGGTCAGTGTAAATGAGAACACACTGTACGTCACCATTTCTCAACAGAGGGCATGACCATGTAGCGGAACAAGAACGGGTTTTTTGTTTTCATGTGTGACCAAGGAAGAAAACACAGCATAACCTAAGTTGGGGACAAAACCGAGAACCTGGGCCAGTCGCGCATCAAAGGAAACCTTAATAAATACAACTTGTGGATGATAACCATTGTAGCAGAACAAAGTTAAATGATCATTTGCGGAGCTAAATGCAAGAACCTCTCTAGAATACGCTAGTAAATGGTAGTTGTATCCATCGACCATCTCCTTTATCAATGTCGTTATTATACCGTTAACACACATCAGCAAATACCCAGTGTCATTATACAAGATATTAGCATTAATAGCCTTTGACAGTGTGCGTCTTTCAATAGCTTCTGAATCTGGCGTTGGTCTTATACCATATTCAAGATGTATACTACACTCTGGTTCACCGGTTTAACAATGTAATACCGACGGGGAAGCAACACGTTCAGTAGACCGACTTCATATTCCACGTCCTTGTCTAATGTTAGAGTTTGTATATTATTAGTAAAGCTAGTGCTGGAATTGGGGTAAATTTCCCCATCCGCAATGCTGGTAACATATATATGATGTGACTCCATTTAGAGCAAGCAAGACACTAGCAAAATATTATAATTATTTCATTATATAGAGGTAGACATGACGAGATGCCAATTACATATTGAAGGTAAATCATACTAAACATCATTACATTGTTATTTATTGACATATTTTACATTTAGTGATGTACATAATTATTGGGAAATTGTCTGGAGCTATAGTTATTCAGGATCCACGTCGGCTACAGCACCGTCCCGTTTTCTTTTCCATTCGTCAGCCACAGCATCGTCCTCTGTATCCACCAGTTTCCTCTTCCTGTTTCGCTCGGGAGACACAGATAGAGTTAATTTTGTTTCAGGCTCATCGCAGGTCCACCATCTGTCCAGGATGACGCACGATATATTATGCAGTTGGAGTTCAGCCGCAGCCTCTTGGAGATGCGGTTGGTAGTCAGCTTTCCACAACACGTAAAGAATTCCAGCGCTTGCAATATTGTAGGGGAAGACGACACTTGTAATGTTGCTTTTAATCACCCATTCTACCAGTTTTGTGATGGACTCTTTGAACCAGCGGAGGCGGTTATCATAACTGTCTTCCTTTACCCCACGAATGAAATTTTGATCTCTTGACGTCTGAAGATATCCTTGGTTTATAGGGTTATTTTCCAGTTCGCGGCCAGGAGCATACTGGGTTAGGATACACGCCACATAAGGAGATTTTCACTCGGAGGATAGCGAATATGCAGACTACCGGGAATACCACGATCGTCCCAGCGACACCTGTTCAGTTGATAGATCGGGCTTCTTTCGCGGTAGAGATTACTGTGCGGGTATAATCCATGTAGGCGTCCAGTATACCCACTCTTTCGTAGCAGGAACTGCAGTTGAGGGAAGAAACGATGATGGTCTTGTTGTTGCGGTAGATGTCATCGCCAGGAGAACCGTCTTTGTAGTTGAACACGTAGGCGTCCGACATGGTGTCCTCTGGTATACTGGTGAGTGATGAATAGTACCGCTTCAGCTGATGGCGAGGGACGAGTAGCGAACCATCGTCCCATCTGCTCTCTCTTATAAGCCCGCTCAGGGGCACCACCGTGTCCGAGCGTGTTCGTCCTCGCCTCCGGCATTTCTCTCTCCATGACGTCGCCGCCCCTCTGTATAAGTCGCGCGTCCAACGCGGTTCAGTATCTACAACGTCCATGATTCTGTTTCTTTCTTGAATCACAATGTAGGACTGCACTAGCACATTGGAAAAGCGGATTTAATATGGGTCCCATCTGTAAGTTGCCAACGATGGTTGTTTGGTGAAACCAGATACCTGAATCTTTTGCCGAACGCGCGTATTTTTATTTCGCTAGGTAATACACCCGTGGCGTCAATGATGTGTTTTATATCAGCAATGTCAGCAATCGTTGGTTTTGACTTGCATTAGAGAGTAAATTCAACATGTACAGGATATTGGAGGATCGAACAGAAGACAATAGGTTGCCTCGGCTATCCCATTTTACGATGGGATTGTCTTTTATTCGTTCTAGCATCATATTGACGTATGGCACGTCGATACTTTTAACATACAGAGGTATTAAATTACTTATTTCAGGATTGGAGGATATCTTGTTCTCCCTAATCCCTGTGACTCTAAGTTCCACGGGTGGTAGTTTTGTGGTTTTGTATACACCAGATCGCGATATTTTCTTTTTTTTGTAGCTTTTCTTTCTTGCAGAGCGAGACGACGGGTTCAATCTTGTAGGAGTGCTTGGTCTTGCACCATGGGAGGACACGACAGGACCGCTGCTGCTTGCTGGCACATGTTCAGAGACCGGCATATGATCGGGATGGGTCGACTGCGGGTTGAAACACGATTGGCCGTTGACCCCCGGACTCGTGGAGTTGGCGCATTTAGGCTTAATACCCGTTAAAACACGCTCAGCGGTAGACTCAGGAACAAGATAAAACGTGCGCATTATCCAAATAATTTTCCGATCAAGGAAGCGGCAATAGGTAATATAGCAGCTAATATATTACCGCCCCGTCTCGATGTCAATATAAGTCTTTTCTTATGGAGAGGAGTTTTCTTTCTAGCTATGGCACGTATGTCTTCCCGATAGTTACGTAATTTCTTGATAACTTTGCTATTGAGGGTGAGGTGCTTCTTTAACAAATTGGAAAATATTTCAGATATACAGTTCAATTGTTCTCGAGCTGCTTGCTTAATAGCACGGTTTCTATCTTTTACTTTTAATTTCTTCAAAAGTAAGACAAAGTTTTTGTGTGCACTGAGGAGTGGTGTCTTTTTACGCATTTTCTACAATATCATTAGCGTCAATCCAGCTGTTGAATGAAGCAGGGTATCCCAACCACGATACAAAATACTGCTTTTTTCCTTTATTTTTTCGTGAACGCAGTATTTTAATATCGTATGTCTCAGGCAGAGCGCTTAAGACGAGCTCTGGCGCGTAGAATATCCCTGTATTGGTTCTCCAGACAAATCTTCTAAGAGATAAGTTCTTGGGCGATTCTTGTGTTTAATTGATTTTATGCGAAAGAGCTCGTGAGTATTTTGCTGCGTGTATCCTTTATGGAATACAGAGGAACGAGCACTTCCAACAAGGCGAACTATTTCCCCAACTGCCAGTCGAGAACTGATGGAAGACGCTGGTTGCTTCGGGTTTTTATACATTGCATGGAATTGCCGTTTGATTGCAGATGGGTTTTTTAAGTTATGAATATCAATGGGAGTTTGTTTGTTCTTCAGTCCAGAATGGGGCGAGCGGTTGTAGGCACTGACCATGTTTTGCAGCTGATCAATATATCTTGAAGAATTTTGAGACGTGATGAACTTGTAGATGCGTGCTTTAAGTGTACGAATGGCCCGCTCTGCCAAGGCTGCTTTGATCTCACTTGAGTACACACTGTATAGCTTAATGCCCCGGGAACATAAATAGTTTCTTACTTTTCGATTCCAGAATTCTGTGCCCAAGTCGGTGTTTAATCTTCGTAAGCCTTCAGAATCTTTATTTTCCACCACTTGTTTAAAGGCCACGAGCATAGTATTTGCGTCTTTATTCCGACACGGGACAACTTGCATATACCTAGAAAACACGTCTATGCATACTAACAAGTAGCCTATGTTATTATTTTCCTTTCTTATATGTCTCACGTCTGCTAAATCGGCAGCCATGATTACTTTGGGTTTTGAGG
Source organism: Eriocheir sinensis (assembly GCF_024679095.1). Taxonomy (NCBI): domain Eukaryota; kingdom Metazoa; phylum Arthropoda; class Malacostraca; order Decapoda; family Varunidae; genus Eriocheir; species Eriocheir sinensis. The sequence continues at coordinate 42,342,719 of NC_066509.1, forward strand.
CTATTATCTTTTGCCGGGGAAATTTTTAGTCTGTAGCTTATGCAATGTATATGTTTTATTGCTTCTCAAAAGTTGAATACGTCATCACGTGTTATTGCCGGATTTATACTTTTGCTTTCTCCCATAATTTCGCCTGAGAGCTTAAACCATAGGGTTCGTTATGTTGGGAGTATAGTGCGTGTAAGAGTTCCTTCTTCCTGAGTTCACCATTGAATACGCGTTCACCTGGGGTTCTCCAACAATGTTTGAGCGAAACTGTAGGGACTCAGGAGTATTTATACCCAAATCAACAAGAAGATATCCATAAGGACGTGAATATACAGCATATTTATATATATCTACAAACTGGTTTGCCTTCTCTTTCCCGAATATTTGTCTGCCCAGAGTGTGAATTTGAGATAAATCGCGCTGTCTTAACAAGAGGAAATGAGAACAGTTCAGGCTAATATTCCTTGCATGCTTTCCACCCATATATAGATTTTGAGTGATAAATATGCATGAAATATTGTTGTGCCGTCCGCGAGTAAAAGCATCAACCACAATTTTGTTCCTTACAGCATCAATGAAAATATCGTCAAGTACATACAATGTCCCTCTCTGATCAAACGTATCCTCGTTGGCAATTGGATCAATTATTTCAGACGACACTATAACTTTAGGTCCTATTTCTTTATTTCTTTGAAGAGGATGAGACGTTAAGCCACATATGACAATTTTTTTGAACTTTTCATGATACTTCAGAATAAGCTGCTGTACAAGTTCCGATTTTCCAGAGTTGCTATATCCTGCAACTATTATGCGCGCAGGATATTGGAAAATATCGAGAAGGTTCTCTGAATATGTCTCAGTCATAGCGGAAACTCTATTAATGATGGTAATTATTAAAGTATGATGCTTATATAGCACAGAATATGTGTGTGTGTGTGTGTTTGCGTGTATACAACAAGAACAACAACAACAACAACAACAATAGCAATTACCCTCACTTTGTGCATGCCCCCCACTTCCGTCACCCCCCCCCGCTGACGGCCCTCTGACCGTCTTACCCCCACTCCCGTCACCCCCTCCGCTGACCACCCTTTCTTCCGTCGCCTCCCCCCGCTGACCGACCTACTCCTGCTCGTCACCCCCGCTTCCGTACGCTAGCCCGAGGGGGGTTAGGGCATGTGAAATAGTGAAAACAATTTTTTTCTTTTGGGGGGGGGGGGGTGAAAAGGTAAAATAGATGTGGGTAGGGGGGGGGGGTGTCTAGATACCCCTCTTCCGTAACCCCTGCAAATTACCCCCACTCCCTGTAACCCCCTGCTGACCCCCCAACCCCACTTCCAGTCCCCCTGCAAATTACCCCACTCCCGTAACCCCTGCTCACCCCCAACCCCACTTCCAGTCCCCCTGCTGAGGCAACCCCCACTTCCGTACATTTGTTACTACTTCACTAGTTATCCCATTGTCTATGTCATTGATGTAGATAATGAATAAAAGCAGACCTAAAACTGAACCTTAAGGAACCCCACTGGTAACATTACCCCATTCGGATTTTTTTTACCGTTGATGGTAACCCTTTGTTTCCTGTCGCTAATTCACGCCTTAATCCAATCAAATACCTTCCCTCTTACTCCATGAGCCCTGACTATTTAACAGTCTTTGGTGAGGTACCTTATCGAAGGCCTTACTAAAATCAAGATAAACTACGTCGTACCTCTCATCATTGACAGCTGCCTCATATACTCTATTGTAAAAGGATAAAAGACTAGTGAGGCACGACTTTCCTTTAATAAACCCATGCTGTGAGTCGTGAATTAAATTATGTCTGTCAATATGGCCCCTAATACGATCAGCTATTATTGACTCAAGCATTTTACCTATAACTGCATGGCGTCAAACTAATCGGCCTATAGTTTTCCATAGAAGATTTGTCTCCCTTCTTAAATATTGGAATAACATGTGCCTGCCTCCATGAAACGGGCACCAACCCTGTGTCTAGTGACTTCCTAAATACTTCAGTTAACTGCCCACTGATTTCAGTTTTACATTCCTTTATTACCCTGAGGAAAAGTTAATCTGGCCCTGGACCAAGTTAACTTGGTTTATGCCAGCAGCACTCCCCCTCATAACACCTCCCAGCACCTTCCTTCCTTCCCTTCTCAGCAGCCACACCCATTAGTGCTGTTGATGCCAGCAGCACTCCCCCTCACTTTCCTTCCTCCCCTTCTCAGCAATCACCTAAGATGGAAGCCCTAGGTCTCTGCCTGGGTCCCTGCTGCCGCTGTGGTCACTCTCCCCGCCCCTGCCCGTGCTGCAGCCCTCAGCCTGTGACCTCACCCTCATGAACTGCTCCGACGTGAAGGTGAGGAGAGCAGAGGTGTTAATGTTTGTTTCTGTCCCTTTCTTTTTATCCTCTTCACTTGAGAGTGTCTCTGGAATGCGAGACGGTTCGCCGGCGTGCCACTTCGCCGACGGGCTCGGGACGGTTCGCCGAAAACTCGGCGAACCGTCCCACGGTCAAAGATTATACGGGCCATTCCTACAGCCTGAGAACTAGGAAAAAAAGTGTGCTCGATTGTTCAAAATCCGTAACTGATGCCTCATACCATAGGCCTACATGCAAATATTTGTCATTTTTTCCTACGTAAAATTTTGGTTTGAGTTAAGTATCACTATTCCTACTGTACCTGGCCAGAAGTTAATATATTCGTGGATGGGTAAAAATAAGTTTTTTCCATCACCCAGGAATTACTCGTGCGTAAGGATATAAAATAAATGGAAATGATAATGGAGGTAATGGTGGTAAGAAAGCTTGTTGATGACGTCTGCGAGCGTGAGGGAGGAGGAACGAAGCAGTGTTAAAAGAGACACTGGGCAGGGTTAGTCCGCTTCCCAGTGAAAAGTAGCCCGCCCCGCGCATGACTACTTTTGTTATCCAGCGGTCGGGGTCAGAAGGCCGAAGCCAGGTCAGTCCGACCATGATCTTCCCAGCGTTAAGAGCAAGGAAGTCCGAGTCACTCCGCGTTCCGGTGGTTTATTGTTCGGTGTATGGATGTAGATCTGACCAGGGGCAGAAATTAAAGCACTGTACGTTTACCAACGACGTTGACGAGATCCCATGAAGAGAGAGAGAGAGAGAGAGAGAGAGAGAGAGAGAGAGAGAGAGTGTTTGTGTATGCGCGCGAATATGCGGGTATGGCAAGTCTTCCATAGTTACCCCTCCGGTCCTCGTTTTCTTTTTAGTATACTTTGATCTATATTTACATTTTGACCCTGCCTTCCCTACCCTCTTCCCCCTACTGGGTAACAATGCACGAAAAATAAAATAATTTTATTGGTATAAAAATGAGTTTCTAAACGGTATCGGCAACTGGCACACCGGCGAAACGTCCTGCTTCCTCTCTCTGAACTATCTCTTATTTTTCATATTCGTGTCTGCTCATTATGGGGACTTGTTTGTGTATATCAGTTTTTTCTTCCCCTTGATGCCCCTTTTATTGATCTCTAATAATAATAATAATAATAATAATAATAATAATAATAATAATAATAGTAATAATAATAATAATGATGATAAGTCTGGTATAGTTTTGATTCAGCCTCCTCTGTGTGTCTCAAACTACTGTAATGTCATGGTGGGAAAGGACAGAGGCATTGTGTGTGTTTGCAGCCCCTCCTGCTGTGTACTCCTGATTGCCTGGACCTCCCCTACACAGGAAACAGAGGGAGGCACCTACATGTGTTTATTGCTGGACAGCATGATTCTACTCTCACATGATAACTTCTTCGATGTGATGCCAGGGAGTGAAGATGCAGGCTAACTCTTGCATTACGTAGTTGGGCAGCTTGACTCTACTCCCCTTTTTTACCCTCACATATGATTACTTGGTCAACATGCTGCCAGGGAGCGAAGATGCAGGCTAACTCTTGCATTACAAAGCTGGACAGCATGATTATATTCCCATTTTTCACCCTCACATATGATTACTTGGTCAACATGCTGCCAGGGAGTGAAGATGCAGGCTAACTCTTGTGCTATAAAGCTGGACAGCATGACTCTACTCACCTTTTTCACCTGCATTCACAGGATCACTTGGTGAACGTACTGCTGAAAAGTGGAAAGTGTGACGGGTGGTGGCGGACAAGATCGTTGGCCCACTCCACCTTGGCCATCCACTTCTACCACGAGTTGGCCCACCAGACACTCCACACCAAGGTTAACAAGGCCATCATTGTGCTCCAGGCATACCTCAAGGTTTGGCTTTACTCCCCTTGTTGTTCTGGTGGTGTATTAAGTGTGGGTCAGGGATGTTGCACGCTTCAGTTCCCTTCCCTCATCCCTGATCTCCCTGTCCTTGTACCAACAAGAGCCAGTCAGCCAATCCCTCAAGGTTTGGCTTTACTTCCCTTGTTGTTCTGGTGGTGTAGTAAGTGTGGGTCAGGGATGTTGCAGGCTTCAGTTCTCCTTTTTTCCTCCTTCCTCACTCCTAACCTCGATGTCCTTATTCTCTTCTTCTTACTCTCCATCCATTGTCTCGATCACTCCCCATTAATCAATTTATTCCTGCCTCCTGAACTCCCTCCTTCTCTTCTTCCTTTTTTACCATCTGCTTGTCCGACTCTCCATTTTTTGTTCAGTATGTCATCTAAAAGGCAAAATTGGTTACTTCCCTCCTTCCCTCTCTATCCCAGCATTCCAGCCCAGTTTTCCCTTCCTCCCTCCCTCCCTCTTCCTCTCTCTATTATCCTTCATTCCTTAATAGCATGTCAGTTTTTGTTTGGCAGTTTCTAATCACGTATTCTCCATTGCTGTGCTGCATTCCATGTCTACGCCTCTGATGCACATGACAGAGTTGGCAGGACAATACTGTTCCTTATTCTCCTCTTTACCTCCATGCTCACACTTTTTCCTTTCATAACTCTCCCCAATGCACCAACCACCTGTCTGCCCTTCACTGCTCTTTCCCTCACCTCACCTTTCATACTGCCATGCTTACACTAAACAGTCCCTGAATATTTAAACTCAGTAACCTCCTCCATTCTCTCTTCCCCTAACCCTTTCCTACACTGTGTTGTACCCTCTGCTCTAACTGTGTACGGCTTTGCCAAATCAATGACCTGTTCCCTCGGCCTCTCAAATACCATAACCTTACTCTTTCCAGCATTCACACTCTGCTTCCTCCTCTTACACAGTAGTGAGTCGCCGCGCGGGTTGGACGTGTTGCGCCGTGCTCGCGAAAGCGCTGAGTCGACAAAACTCGACATGGCCGGCCGAGCCAAGAACTCGGTGGAGTTCTGTTACGTTTGTGCGGATCCCACAGGCGATAAGTGGATAGGGTGCTGTCTGTGCCCTAAGTGGTGTCATGTGAAGTGTGCTCATCTGTCTGGATTTAAGTCGGAGAATATATCTAAAGTAAATTGGATTTGCAACCCATGCCTTCATAAAGCATCTCTGGCTACCAAAATTGTGAAAAAAAATGGAAGAATTCAAGCTAGAATTATCTGAGGAAATATCAGAAGTGAAACAAGAAGTTGAGTTACGAGCGGTCAGCGTGAAGGAGGAGCTGGGGGAGGTGGCGCAGGATGTGGCGGACGTTTTGCAACGGGCTGAGCATGTGGAGTCAGCAGATGCAACTTGGGCTGAGGTCACCGAACGTAAGAGGAAAGTTAAGAAGAATTTACTTGTTGTCAAGGCCTCTGAACAAGATAAAAAGGCTACAGAGTTGAAAAGTGAAGTTTCTGAAGCATTACATGGCATCTTAACACTAGTATCGAAAACAAGACTTTCCCTGAGAGTGAGAAAGCGGCGATCGTGAAACATATCGTTAAAGGTAGACTGGACCCACAGTGTTTTAAGTTCCTTTAGACCAGTATCCAACTTGACGTTTCTATCTAAGATACTTGAAAATGTGATCTTAAATCAGCTAATGGATCATTTGCTAAAGGTGCAGGCTTTACCGGATAATCAGTCTGCCTACAAGAGGCTTTACTCAACTGAAACTACTCTCTGTTCGGTGGTAAACAATTTGCTTGTGCTTATGGATGAAGGGAAGTGTGGTGTTCTGATTTTGTTAGACTTAAGTGCTGCGTTTGACACGGTGGAGCACAGTCTATTGCTTCAGGATTGTAAGGATACTGGAATTGAGGGTGGCGTGCTGGATTATCTCAAGAGTTACCTTGAGAACAAAACTTACTGTGTGCAAATAGGTAAATCGTTCTCTACTCATAAACTTTTGCACAGAGGAGTCCCCCAGGGAAGTGTACTGGGTCCAATTTTAGTATGTGTTTATACTATCGGTCTTTCACATTTGCTAAGAAGGCATGAAGTTGACTTTAAACTGTATGCTGATGATACACAGTTCTATTTGTCGCTGAGTGAAGTGGAAAACACTGAAGAAAAGCTGAGCAGAATTATGGATGATGTTGGGAAATGGATGAATTCTAAGCAACTGAAGCTGAATGAGGATAAAACTGAATGCTTGATTGTGGGGTTAGAACAAGGATCTCAGGAGGCTAGATATTTCCACTCTTCGGATAAAAGATGACACTATGACTGTAAAAAAAGTCAGTCAAAGATTTAGGTGTGATACTTGACTGCACTCTATCATTCAAAGAACAGATCAGTCAGGTGGTGAGAACGGCAGGCTACCATCTGAGAAATATTGCATTTGTCAAGAAATACCTGGATGATAAGACTATGAAGATGCTTATATATGTAATCATGTAACTAGTAAGCTGGATTATTGTAACTCACTTTATTATGGCCTTCCTAAATATCTGCTGAAGAAACTACAACTTGTTATGAACAGAACTGCAAGGCTAAAAAAGGGTCTGCCCCCCCGTGAGAGAATAACACCTGCACTTATAGACTTGCATTGGCTACCCATTAAGGCACGAAGAGTCTACAAAATATGTGTCTTGACTTATCAAGCAACGCGACTTGGTAAACCTGGATATTTGAGAAATATTCTACAGGATTTTCATTTGGACACAACCATGTCAGTGAGACACAGTACAGAACGGTATAGACTCTATGAGCCCAGGGTCAACCTGGAACTGGGTTTCAGAGCATTTGAGAAGAGTGCCCCGCTGCTCTATAATGAGTTACCCGGGGACGTTAAGAACAGTGACAGTCTGGCAATCTTCAAGAAAGCGCTGAAGACTCACTTATTTACTAAATCCTACGACTTGACAAAAATGAGGATTGAGGACAACTTTAGGTGCTAATATTACTGTTATAATGTTAGCGGCCCTGTGGAGCGCTGCCACGGCGGCGGACCGGGGCCTGAAACCTAATCAACGGTAAACGGTAAACATCCTGTGAAACTCAAGCAGTATCCTCTGCATGAATTATCCTCCCCTAGACAAACTCTTTATGGAGTGCTTTATCACTCTGGGTCTTTACCAGTGGGTAAAGGGCCCGACATTTGTGTCCTCCGGCAACACCCTAGACTTGGTCTTAACCAGCGAGAATGATAGGGTGGGTGATGTGGAGGTCTTGCCTAACTTTCCCAGCTGTGGCCATTGTCCCTTAATTCTACAGTATTACTTTGAAAATAGTGTTGAGGTCAATCTTGTCCGTCATGCTAAGTACTCCTGGCATAGAAGTAAATATAACAAGATAAATGAGTCTCTACAAGATACTGATTGGGATTTTGAATTTTATGATATATCTGTAGATGATATGCTTTCAAGACTAAAGTTTATTCTTACAAACCTTATTGCTAAGGATGTTCCAGTCTCTCAAGATCGCCCCCGCCAGTTCCGTCAACACCCTCCCAACTCCCTAAAGACTACCAGGAAAAATGCCTGGTTGGCTTATAAGTTTAATAGATCAACCTATGGCAGACACTCCCATCAGGCTGTTCTTGCCCTGGAGCAATTTAATGGGATAAACCGGAGCTTCCGTAATTATTATGTTGCCCAACAAATAGCTTATGAGAGATCCCTCATTCACAAGATACAGGAATCACCCAAACTATTAAAGGAATCACCCAAACTATTACACCAATACATAAGGAGCAAAAAGATTGGTGTACCATCATGGGTCCACTTAAGCTAGACAATGGAGAATTGACTGCGGACTGTGGTGCAATGGCCGAGATATTTGCCTCTAGTTTCAGTCTAGTGCAGGCCACCCAGGATCCAAGTACTCCCTTTCCCCATCAACGTTCACTTGCAACCATTGATAATGTGACTATATCTCTAGAGGAAGTTAGGATGAGACTTGCTTCACTGGATGTCAATTCAAGCATGGGCCCTGATTGTCTACATCCTTGTCTCCTTAAGTTTTGTCCCAATCTGGCTACCCCTCTTCAATTAATTTTCAAGCAGTCCGTACTCCAGGGTAGGTTGCCTGTTGAGTGGAAGAAATCCAACATTGTGCCCATATTTAAGAAGGGATCCAGACATATTCCTCTCAATTATAGGCCAATTAGCCTTACTTCAGTATGTTGTAAGACTTTAGAAAGGATTATAGCTAAAGACCTATATGAGTTCATAGAAGTTGACCAGATCTTGTCTGCTGACCAGTTTGGGTTCCTTCGTGGAAGAACTGTCGACGATCAGCTCCTACTGGTATAACATGATGTAACCTCTTGGCTTGACCTGGGTGCTGTCGTTGATGTTGTCTTGTTTGACTTTAGGAAGGCCTTTGATGATGTTTGTCACACCATTCTTATAGACAAACTAAGATATCTGGGTGTGGGTGGTCGGCTGCTTGACTGGATCTCTGACTTTCTGACGGGCAGAATCATGCAAGTGTCAATATCGGGTGCCTCTAGCTCATCTAGACTGATCCGTAGTGGAGTTCCACAAGGTTCTGTACTGGGCCCACTCCTGTTCCTTATATATGTCAACCACCTACCTTCACATGTTAAATCTAAGTGTAAATTATCTGCGGACGACTTCAAGCTGTATATGAAGATACGGCACAATGCCACTTACCCTTTGGCTGAAGATCTCAGTTCTCTCCAAAGAGATATTAATAGTGTATCCAGTGTGACTAGCTCGTGGGGGCTAAACATTAACCCATCCTAGTGTGTAGTGCTACGATGCCAGCGTGGCTCTACTGACTGGACAGCTGTGGGCTCTCTTCAGCACTACCACCTGGATAACTCTGATCTGTCCTTGGCTGACACCCATAGAGACCTGGGAGTTCTAGTCGACAACACCCTCAAGTTTCATGCACATATAAGAACAACAGTTAATAAAGCTGCAGGATTAGCCAATAACATACTCATATCTACTCTCTGTCGCTCCAGTGACTTTGTTAGCCATCCTCAAGTCACACATAAGACCTTTACTAGAGTTTGGGTCAACAGTTTGGAATACTGGATACCTGGGTGACCTGCGGCTGCTGGAGTCAGCGCAGCGCCGCTGGACCAAGCACATAGATGGCCTGGCTGAACTAAGTTATGCTGATCGTCTCAAGGCTCTTAACCTATACTCTGAACAAGGCAGACTTTTGAGAGCAGACCTCATTAAATGTTGGAAAATCTTTCATAATCAGTGTGCCATTTCTCCGTCTGATCTATTTACTATCTCCCCGGTCACTACTACCAGAGGCCACAGATTAAAATTAGCCAAACCACACACCTCCACTGAGTGTAGACGCAGATTCTTCTGTGTTAGGTGCATTGATCACTGGAACTCCCTCCCAGACAGCGTTGTTAGCGCTGGCACAATCCAGGCATTTCAACAGTGCCTTCACCTCTCCCGTGAACAGTCACTGTTCTCATACACGGAATAATTACCTGCCTCTATTAAAACTCATCCCATTATTAACATTGTTCTGTAACAAACTCGTATCTATACACCTTGCTTAACACCTAGCTGCACATGGCACACAATTCCGCCCATTATTTTTGTACACATCATAACGTCCTTAATTGAACTGATGGGCTGGCGTGCCAGCAGTTGCGGGCTATCCTACTACGTATCACCGATATGTGAACCATGACAGTAAGTTGGGGTAGCCAACCAGGTGAGTGTCTCCTTATTCTTTGCCAGCAACACTGTATCATCAGCAAACAGTCCTGCCAGCCACCAGTGACTCCTCCGTACCTCTCACTTTCAGCCTTGGACCAAGCTCCCCCAATCTGGCTTTCATTTATCTCATATAACTGTCCATGTACACTTTAAAAAGCCATGGTGACATCACACACCCATGTCTCACTCAACTCATCATTCACAGAGGCACTCGCATCCATATAGAAGGATTGAATTCCCTCCAGCAAACGCTCTCCCACACCATATATCCTTAGAACATCCCACAGCCCCTTCCTGTCATATGCCTTCTCTGGGTCCATGAAAGCAGCAAACTGCTTCCAATCCTTCTCTAGGTACTTTTCAGCTAACATTTTGAGTGCAAATATTTGGTCCACACAACCCCTCCCCTTTCCTAGAACCCCTTGTTCATTGCCTACACTTTTCACAGTTATTTTCTTCATCCTCTCATTCAAAACCCTTCCACACACTTTTCCTGCCACACTGAGTAGACTTATTCCCTTGTAACTATTACAATCACCTCTGCTTCCTTTCACTTTGTACAGCGGCACAACAACAGCCTTTCTCCAGTCCTCCGGCACCTCACCCTGTTCCCATGCTGGGTTACATATCCATAACATCCATTCCACAACTACCCCTCCTCCATACTACAGCATTTTTGCTGTTATGCCATCAGCTCCACGGGCCTTTAATACTTTGAACTTCTTCATTGCCTCCTCTACCTCACCTCTCTGCACCCTCCCCTGTTTATCTGGCCGCCCCACATTGATCTTTATTCCCACACTAGTCACTTCTGCTTTCCCTCCCACACTCCCAATCATCACAAAGGGCTGCTGCCTCGGCAAAGGTTACAGTTCCACCTCTCCACCTGGCTCTCTGTCAGATGTTAGTGTGCTCCATCCTGCCTCAGCAAAGGTTATAATTCCACCTCTCCACCTGGTTCTGTCAGGTGTTAGTGTGCTCCATCCTGCCTCAGCAGAATTTATAATTCCACCTCTCCACCTAGTTCTCTGTCAGGTGTTAGTATGCTCCATCCTGCCTCAGCAAAGGTTATAATTCCACCTCTCCACCTGGATCTCTGTCAGATGTCAGTGTGCTCCATTCTGCCCCAACAAAGGTTATAATTCAACCTCTCCACCTGGTTCTCTGTCTGGTGTTATTGTGTTCCATCCTGCCCCAGCAAAGGTTATAATTCCACCTCTCCACCTGGTTCACTGTCTGGTGTTAATGTGCTCCATCCTGCCCCAGCAAAGGTAATAATTCCACCTCTCCACCTGGTTCACTGTCTGGTGTTAGTGTGCTCCATACTGCCCCAACAAGGTTCTAATTCCACCTCTCCACTTGGTTCTCTGTCTGGTGTTAGTGTTCTCCATCCTGCCCCAACAAAGGTTATAATTCCACCTCTCCACCTGGTTCACTGTCTGGTGTTAGTGTGCTCCATACTGCCCCAACAAGGTTCTAATTCCACCTCTCCACTTGGTTCTCTGTCAGGTGTCAGTGTGCTCCATCCTGTGTCCCAGCAAAGGTTCTAATTCCACCTCTCCATCTGGTTCTCTGTCAGGTGTTAGTGTGCTCCATCCTGCCCCAGCAAAGATAAGGTAAGTTAACTTTATTGTCACATTGAATACGAAATACAACATGAATATTTTTTGGCATTGAATTCATCCATTCGCTAAAAATACATATTTTGCATTAAAGATACTAAAAACAGTACATTATTCACAATATCATACCAGTCACTACCTTTATACACTTTACTAGGTTGTATTTATCTACACAGTTAAGTCCTTAGATGGTTGTACAGTTTTATACTCTTTGGAACAAAAGAATTTTTAAACCTACTTGTGTGTTGCATAGAGAGTGCTAATCTCCTGCCTGATCTAAGAAAGGTATAGTGACAGTTCAGTGGGTGATTTATTTTGTTCATAATCTTATCTACCTGTTTCATTACATTATTATTGTACAGTTCATCTAGTGGTACAGTTTTTGTTGGGAGTCTACTTGTGGTCTTTACAATCTTCTTCAGTTTATTCTTATCTTTACATATTATTTTTCCATACCATAATGTAATTGTGAAACACAGGATCGATTCTACTGTGGATTTGTTGAATAGTGATAATATTGTTTGGTCAATGTGAATGTTTTCCAGTACTCGTAAGAAATGAATACGCTGTTAACATTTCTTGTAGACTTGTTGTGTATTTGAGGACCCTGCTAGTTTGTCATCAATCATTATGCCCAAGTACTTATATTCATGAACTCTCAACATGTTCATTAGCTATAACAATTGGGTTAGGTACATAATTATTTACTCTAAAATCTATTATCATTTCTTCTGTTTTCTTTACGTTAAGGGTTAAGAAATTATTGTTACACAAATCAAAAAAGTTATTTATTTGACTCAAAAATTCTCCTGAAATATCATTTCTGATTTTACCTATAATTGCAGTATCGTCCGCATACTTTACAATCGAACAGCTGCAGAGGAAGTTGCTTTTACATTTGTTTGTATAAATGGTAGAAAGTAGCGGTGAAAGGACACACCCTTGTGGAGCCTCGTATTTGTGTGTACAGTGTCAGAGTTAATATGTTTTATTTTGGTATATTGAGATCTTTGCGAAAGATAACTATAGATCCACAGTACTAGATTACTGTTGACATTCATCTCTAGTAATTTGTTAGGTGAAGTATGTGCTGAATTGTATTGAAAGCGCTGCTAAAATCTATAAATAGAATTCTAACCTGTGAATTTCGGGTTTCTAAATGTTCGTAAGTTTGGTGAAGTAAGATTAACCCAGCATCCCCAACACTCATACCTTGACAATAAGCAAATTGCAAAATATCTTTCAAGGGATCTGTGCTTGAACAAATGTACCTCTTCACAATTTGCTCCAATCATTTCATTATAATTGATGTTAAGGCTACGGCTCGAAGATCATTAAATTCCCTCGGGTGGTTGTTTTTGGGTACTGGAATAATCTCTTGACATTTTCCACACATCCGGTACTGTACTCTGATCAAGTGAAGCTTGGAAAAGTTTACACAGTGGATCAGCGAGTTGCTCGGCACAGGATTTTAGTAGTTTAGAACCAATTTTATTGGGTCCACTTGCTTTTCCACATTGTATACGTTTCATAGAGTTCATCGTATCATCACGAGTTATAATTATTCGTTCTACATTGATACCCTTAACCATTGACAAAATATTTTCACATTCAAGATAAAAATCGTGTACATCAAACCTAGCATAAAAGGAGTTCAAATCATTTCCCTACTGTTGACTGTTTGGTGGGTCTATTAATGACCTTTTCTTTTTAGAGCCACTCAGTAGTTTTGCCCCTGTCCAAGCATCTTTTGATTTATTTGACTTTAATAAGTTTTCAATTTTAACTTTATTTGAGTGTTTAGCATCTAGTATTTTCCTATTTAATTGGCTTTGTATCACATTCCTTTGCATGCGGTCATCATTTACAAAAGTTCTCTTCTTTTCACTCAATAACGCTTTGATATCAGAATTTATCCAGGGTTTGTTATTTGGATAAATACTAATTTCCTTAGTTGGAACAATCATGTTGGTACAAAACTTAATATATGAATTTAAAACATCTATATTTACATTAATATCGTCGGACTCATTATACAACACATCCCAGTCCGTACAATCAAAAAAGCCTTGAAGACTCGCCATGTGCTCATTATTCCAATCCTGCACCTTAATTTTCTCGCACGGTTTACATTTCAGAATTTGCTTATAAGCCAAAAACACCATATTGTGGTCAGATTGACCGAATTTAGGCTTTTGATAAGAACGATACCCGTTCCTCACATTACAATACATTTTATCTAAGATATTATCTCTAGTGGCGCAAGTTACAGTTTGCTGATACAAAGGTACATTTGGTTGGAAATGTTGTGATACTGTGAATTTACCGTACCCAACGTTTGTTTCTCGCAAGACACTCAAACTCCTCCAGGACAACTCCACAAAAATAACACAAACCACTTACCACCAATACAGCATGGGGTGCAGGGCTTTCCCTGTAAGCGCCTCCCAGCGTTACAATGATAATCCTAGCAGGTCCGATAGTAATACCTGTTTGTAATCACTGTAGGAGGGCACTTATCTTTAGTAGGGTTTCAAAAGAAGTGGTGTCTTGAAGTCCGTCCTAGAGGAGTCCTGTAGTCCTCGAGACTAAGTATAAAACAGCACTGCCGCGAGTTGATGTGGGAGGCGCGAGCGCTGAGGTGTTGAATGCTTGAGAGCAGATGATGAAGTGGGCTGAAAGCCAACCACGTGGGTCTAAAGAGGTATTTTGAATATCCCTCGCCAGATGGCGTGGCTTTCGATCGGTTACATTATCCTTGCTCTTTTAATTATAATTTCGCAAGGGCAATTATTTATTATTTCATGAAAGGAAACATTGAACTATCGTTATTCCTTACATGGCAAATGTAGTTAGTTATTTAGGCAGTGAATAAGGTGATTCTGTCTCGGTCTGGGAGCCGATGAGCGAAGTATTAAGACTATCCAAGGCTTATTTGAGCTCAGACGATACTCGTAGTTGGCTTGAACTCTCGGCCCGAGACTAGTTCCATAAGGGAAATAGTTAATTTGTCTAATCCCCTGGTTAACTGACCTAATTCCTAACACATTCCCCAGAGGAGATTGCAATTCCCCAAATCGCAATTAACCGTCTAGAGTAATTATTTATTCAATTATTTATTTATTTATTTATAGAAAAGAAATGGGGACAATTCTTAGTAAGAGAAAAAGAGTGAAATGCAACTAAGGGGGGTTGAGATCGTTGCACATCTCATCCAAATAGACTTGCCATTACAGAAATTACAGTGGTTAAAATCCCCCAACACTCATAATTCCTTCAGGATTTGCATTTTCATATTTGTTAACACAATTTAGTAATAATTCACTTGCTATTGCCTCAGCGACATCAGTCAGGATGTATACAGTTATAATTGTCACATTATTAAATTCATGTGATAGGTAAAAAGGTCTACATGATATTACTAAATATTCCAGGTCGTCACAACAAAAGCGTTCCTTTATGTTAACCTGAGTACACCATCTCTCTTTCATGTACACCGCCACCCCTCCTCCTTTCTGTTTCACCACGTCCTTCCTGTCTCCCCTGACTATCGAGAAAACATCAATATATACTTTTTCATCAACATCCTTGTCTTGAAGCCAGGTTTCGGTTAATGCTATGAAGCTACTCTCTCGGTAGTCCCTTATATATTTACAATTTGCTGTTAATTCATCTATTTTATTTCGAATTGATTGTACATTACCAAAAGTTACTGAAGGCAGTGGTGTCCTTATACCCCGCCTCCTCAATCTCGCCCGCACTCCACCTCTCCACCTGGTTCTCTGTCCGGTGTTAGTGTGCTCAATCTTGCCCCAGCAAAAGTTATAATTCCACCTCCACCTGGTTCTGTCTGGTGTTAGTGTGCTCCATCCTGCCCCAGCAAAGGTTCTAATTCCACCTCCACCTGGTTCTGTCTGGTGTTAGTGTGCTCCATCCTGCCCCAGCAATGGTGATAATTCCACCTCCACCTGGTTCTCTGTCTGGTGTTAGTGTGCTCCATCCTGCCCCAGCAAAGGTTCTAATTCCACCTCCACCTGGTTCTCTGTCTGGTGTTAGTGTGCTCCATCTTGCTTCTAATTCCACCTCCACCTGGTTCTCTGTTTGGTATTAGTGTGCTCCATCCTGCTTCTAATTCCACCTCCACCTGGTTCTCGGTCTGGTGTTAGTGTGCTCCATCCTGCCCCAGCAAAGGTTCTAATTCCACCTCCACCTGGTTCTCTGTCTGGTGTTAGTGTGCTCCATCTTGCTTCTAATTCCACCTCCACCTGGTTCTCTGTCTGGTGTTAGTGTGCTCCATCTTGCTTCTAATTCCACCTCCACCTGGTTCTCTGTCTGGTGTTAGTGTGCTCCATCCTGCCCCAGCAATGGTGATAATTCCACCTCCACCTGGTTCTCTGTTTGGTGTTAGTGTGCTCCATCTTGCTTCTAATTCCACCTCCACCTGGTTCTCTGTTTGGTATTAGTGTGCTCCATCCTGCTCCAGCAAAGGTTATAATTCCACCTCTCCACCTGGTTCTCAGTCTAGTGTTAGTGTGCTCCATCCTGCCCCAACAAAGGTTATAATTCCACCTCTCCACCTGGTTCTCTGACTGGTGTTAGTGTGCTCCATCCTGCTCCAGCAAAGGTTATAATTCCACCTCTCTTCCTGGTTCTCTGTTTGGTGTCAGTGTGCTCCACCCTGCCCCGGCAAAGATTCTAATTCCACCTCCACCTGGTTCTCTGTTTGGTGTTAGTGTGCTCCATCCTGCTCTAGCAAAGGTTATAATTCCACCTCTCCACCTGGTTCTCTGTTTGGTGTTAGTGTGCTTCATCCTGCCCCGACAAAGGTTCTAATTCCACCTCCACCTGGTTCTCTGTTTGGTGCTAGTGTGCTCCATCCTGCCCCGGCAAAAGTTATAATTCCACCTTTCCTCCTGGTTCATTGTTTAGTGTTAGTGTGCTCCATCCTGCCCCAACAAAGGTTATAATTCCACCTCTCCGCCTGGTTCTCTGTCTGGTGTCATTTTGCTCCGTCCTGCCCCAGCAAAGGATCTAATCCTCAGAAGGCTCATGGACCTGATGGAGTGCCTCCTATTGTCCTTAAAAACTGTGCCTCCGTGCTGTCACCCTGCCTGGTCAAACTCTTTCGCCTCTGCCTGTCAACATCTACCTTTCCTTCTTGCTGGAAGTATGCCTTCATACAGCCTGTGCCTAATAAGGGTGACCGCTCCAATCCCTCAAACTACCGTCCTATAGCTTTACTTTCTTGTCTATCTAAAGCTTTTGAGTCAATCCTTAACCGGAAGATTCAAAAGCACCTTTCCACTTCTGACATTCTATCTGATCGCCAGTATGGGTTCCGCAAGGGGCGTTCTACTGGTGATCTCCTAGCCTTCTTAACTGACTCTTGGTCATCCTCTCTTAGCCGTTTCGGTGAAACCTTTGCTATTGCACTTGACATATCAAAAGCTTTTGATAGGGTCTGGCACAAATCTTTGCTTTCCAAACTACCCTCCTACGGTTTCTATCCTTCTCTCTGTACCTTTATCTCCAGTTTCCTTTCTGACCGTTCTGTTTCTGTTGTGGTAGACGGTCACTGTTCTTCCCCTAAATCTATTAACAGTGGTGTCCCACAGGGTTCTGTCCTATCTCCCACTCTTTTTCTGTTGTTCATTGATGATCTTCTTTCCAGAACGAACTGTCCTATCCATTCCTACGCCGATGATTCCACTCTGCATTATTCAACTTCTTTTAATAGAAGACCCACCCTACAGGAACTTAACGACTCAAGGCTGGAGGCTGCAGAACGCTTAGTCTCAGACCTTACTATTATTTCCGATTGGGGCAGGAGGAACCTGGTGTCCTTCAATGCCTCAAAAACACAGTTTCTCCACCTATCCACTCGACACAATCTTCCAAAGAACTAACCCCTATTCTTTGACAACACCCAGCAATCACCTTCCTCAACACTAAACATCCTCGGTCTATCCTTAACTCAAAATCTCAACTGGAAACCTAATATCTCATCTCTTACTAAATCAGCTTCCTCGAGGCTGGGCGTTCTTTCCGTCTCCGCCAGTTCTTCTCCCCTGCACAGTTGCTGTCCATATACAGGGGCCTTGTCCGCCCTCGTATGGAGTATGCATCTCATGTGTGGGGGGGCTCCACTCACACAGCTCTTCTGGACAGAGTGGAGGCTAAGGCTCTTCGTCTCATCAGCTCACCTCCTCATACTGATAGTCTTCTACCTCTTAATTCCGCCGCAATGTTGCCTCTCTTTCTATCTTCTATCGATATTTCCACGCTGACTGCTCTTCTGAACTTGCTAACTGCATGCCTCCCCCCCCTCCCGCTGCCCCGCTGCACTCGACTTTCTACTCATGCTCATCCCTATACTGTCCATACCCCTTATGCAAGAGTTAACCAACATCTTCACTCTTTCATCCCTCACGCTGGTGACCTCTGGAACAATCTTCTTTCATCTGTATTTCCTCCTGCCTACGACTTGAACTCTTTCAAGAGGAGGGTATCAGGACATCTCTCCTTTCGTTTTTGACCTTGCTTTCGGCCACCTCTTTTGTTTCTTTTTTTCAGGAGCAGCGAGTAGCGTTTTTTTTTTATTATTATTGTTTTCTTTTTGTGTGTGCCCTTGAGCTGCCTCCTTTGTTGTAAAAAAATAAAAATAAAAATCTACCTCCTCATCAGCAGGTGGAGAGGTGAAATTATAACCTTTACCAGGGCAGGATGGAGAACACTAACACCAGACAGAGAACCAGGTGGAGAGATGGAATTATAACCTTTGATGGGGTAGGATGGAGCACACTAATACCAAACAAAGAACCAGTAGGAGAGGTGGAATTATAACCTTTGCCGGGGCAGGATGGAGCACACTAACACCAAACAGAGAACCAGGTGGAGGTGGAATTAGAACCTTTGCCGGGGCAGGATGGAGCACACTAACACCAAACAGAAAACCAGGAGGAGAGATGGAATTATAACCTTTGCTGGGGCAGGATGGAGCACACTAACACCAAACAGAAAACCAGGTGGAGGTGGAATTTGAACCTTTTCCGGGGCAGGATGGAGCACACTGACACCAAACAGAGAACCAGGAAGAGAGGTGGAATTATAACCTTTGCTGGAGCAGGATGGAGCACACTAACACCAGTCAGAGAACCAGGTGGAGAGGTGGAATTATAACCTTTGTGACAGCTGGTGAGAGGCAACACTTGGGCAGGAGGTGAAGCTTGGCCTGATGATGATGATTGTTGCAAGTGTGATGTTGTCAAGCCACCACAAGCCAGGAGGGAAGTGGCTGCTGGGGCCAAGACAGCAGGTGAAGGAGAACCCTTAAGCCTCAGCTCTTCACCCCTGGACGAAGGT